>NW_020173758.1:1102757-1257236 GCF_003031525.2 Neophocaena asiaeorientalis asiaeorientalis | reverse complement strand
GTGGTGGTGGTGGTGGTGCTGTTGCTGGTGGTGGTGATGGTGGTGGTGGTGGTGGTGGTGCTATGGGCCCAGAACCCACCTTTCCTCCTCCTCACCCATTTCTTCCCCCTCCTGAGTGGTGGTCCCTGCCTCACCCACAGGGAGCCCCTAGGCTTCCATGGGGCAGTGAACGAGGGACATGGAAAGAACCTGAATTTACATAATACAATGAGGGCACTGCAACTCAACCTTCAGTTCTTAAAGGGCTATGTGGACAACATATTAGTATATCAACGGTCCCACTGCTTTTGTCTTTCTCATCTGTCTATATGTTTCTTAGCTTGATTTTCATGTAAGTATATTTTATCACAGTACTTTTTTGTAATGCATCTCAAAATCTTTGTGGAATAAGTTGGTATCTGGATCATGTGCACAGAGTTCTAGGAGAGAGAGGCTGGCATATTATACTGCAACAAGACAGTCATAGAGTTTGGCCTGACTTTGCTACAGGACCCACCATTCTGAAGGTGCCGTGGTATTTTACTGTGTTTTATACATACTGGCTTGAAGTGATCCAAGTGAAAACTAAATACACTCTAAAATGTATTCCAAGATTCTTAAGAAGAGCCTTAAATATAGGGTTTTACTACAAGACGACTACAGTCTCCCCAGAACAATGAAAGATATTCTTAATGCCACTTACAAGACATTAAACATAGATGGCCTCATTAGTCCCTTTACTGCTACTGGCAGATTTATTGGGAAGAGGGGCAATAATAAGAAGTACTTTTCTAAGTGAGACAAAGTATAAAACAGCCTGCTGACTTATAAAAATAATGCTTTGTGTAAATTTTACTAAGGGTTATTAAAATTTCCTAAATTATCTACAGAAAAATAAAACATATATTTAAATTTCCATCAGTTTGAAAGACTCAGGAGAAAAAAAATCTGAAATTCAAACAATCACAGTATGCAAGTTTTCTGATTTTCAAAGGAGTATTTATAGCTTGAAAGGGAAAGGCTGGCAAAATATATAAAAATTAGGGAGGCAATTCTTTTCCTATTTCAGGAAAATTATAGTTCTTGGAGAAGACAGTGAAAATTAGCTCTCAGTTGATACACACGCCTTGTGTTAGAGTTTCTAGAGCCCCCTCCTCTTTTTATTTCTGAAAAGAGAGACACTTTTCTTTCAGAATTTGAAGAATGGCATTAATGACCTAAAGTTCTAAGGTAAAGGTCTGCAAACTACAGCTGAGGAACTAGATCCATCAGACACAGAGTGCTTCCCTCTGGCCAGAGCTAAGAATAATTTTCACATTTTAAAAATAGCTGGAAAAATTCAAAAGAAGAAGAATATTTCTTGATACATGAAAAATACAAAATTCAGATTTCAGTGCCCATAGGTAAAGTTTTACTGGAACACAGTCAGGCCCATCCAGTTACACCTTGCCTATGGCTGTTTCTTGCTGCCGCGGCAGAGCTGAGTAGTCGGGACCCAAACTGAATGACCCAAAAGCTGAAAACTTTTACACAATCTGGCCTTTACAGAAAAATTGGCTAACCCCTGACCTAAGAGATGATGCCCACTGGCAGGCCCCTCCGTGTGTCCCTGGGGCACGTGGCAGGAGACATACCTGGTTGAAATGGCACAGGCATTTGTCAAGACACCGGAAGCAGCAGTAGCAGCATCGGGACACGCAACTCGACCAGGCACCGTGCTGCTGGGGTCAGGTTAAGAATGAAAGGATCAGTGTCAGAAACAACACAGGAAAGAGGTAAGCAGGCAGTTTCTGTGAACATACCGTGCTCCTACTTGGAGACGCACGTACCTGGGGAAGCACTGCAGCAGTTCTCGCTCGGTAGAGAAGTTCTTCTATTCTGTATATGCTACTCCTACTACTAATTATTATCATTTCTACTACTGGTGAGCACGATTTCTCTCCTGTGGGCTTACCTGTTAGGACTGCTGTTAACTTCAGCAGAAAGGGAAATGGGTTAGTCCATATTTACTAGCAAAGGTGAAGTAGACCTCCTGGTTCTAGTAAAAAAAAAAAGAATCAATCTCTCTTCCCTCTTCACCTTCCCCTAAGTGTCTTCAATTATAAACTCTGCTTTTTCAAACCAAAGTCTGTATTCATGAAAACTTCACATCCCTGAGACAATAAAAACTAATGCACTGTAGATACTAGTTACGTGTCCACATAAAAAAAGAGTCAGGTTTAAGTTTTTTGGAAATACATCCTATAGTGAGACTTTCAGGGCTAAATTTTCAGGGATAAATTAGTCCTTCGAAATATAACTTGAACTTGTGTATAACTCAGGAATGAATAATTTAACGAAACTTGTTGGGGGGAGGGGTGATTGAATGTGCCCAGACCCAGAGTGGAGGATCCCTGAAAACAATCCTGAAATAGTTCTCTTTGAGGACCCCAGGAATAACTCAGCCTTACATGGACATTTTCTTGTCTCAATGTTAATTCAATTGGATGAAATTTGACCTGGATACTTTTCAGCCTGGCCATGGTTGTAAATAAGCCACTTAATGTAAGAAGGGTCTCACAGTGGCCGTGTGAAATGTTTAACTTGTAGGTACAGTATGGGGCTGTAAAGCTGCTTAGGAAGACCTTTTTTTTTTTTAACCTAAGAAAGGACACACACACACACACAAAAAAGGGACACATTTCTCCAACAGTGACACCACTAAAAGGGAGTTTGGCCCCTTAGTCCTTACGGGATCTGGCAAGTGATAAATAACCTTTTAGACCTCTGCCGGAGAGGATGACCCAGTAACTTCTCTTTCAGATTTATGGAGGCTGTTTCCCCAAAGAATTTAAGGTGTCTAGCTCTAGGGGAGATAGTTAGTCCCCTATTGCTCATTAATTTGTGAGTATCTATTACTAATGCATACATATACCTGTAATACCTAAATACGAATATATTTAATATATATAAACTATATGAATATATTTAAAACAAAAAAGCTGCTCTGGTCTTCAAGAAATCCTTCTCCTATGTTTCCTAAGATTGAAGGATCAATTTCAAAATGCAAGAGCTGGAGTAGCTTGATTTGCCCTGCATGTGCAAATGCTTCTTCAAGTCACAGACATGTAGCTAAGCAGTACTTCAACAGAAATACAAGAAAATACTCCCTGATCAGGGGCAACGGTTTAGCATGCATTTCAAGATGAGGAAGCTAGATAATTTTATGCGAAATTCAATCAATTGTTCCTAATTAATTACTAATCTTAAATCTTGATTACAGACTTAAATATCAACAATTCAGATTTCTGCTTAAAAGAGCAAACAAAAACAATTCTAAAGTATAATTATGAACCCACAGGTAAAACTTCCCCAATTAACTAAGAGCACACACGTATACCTAAAAGGTTGGACTCATGTACGTTTGAGAAACTCTGACCAAGTCACCAACGCTGAGGTGGGGATGGGGTCGAGATTAACATTGTGTGAGAACAGAAAAGTTGGGGAAAATCCAACCTTCCCTTGTTTGGCAGGCCAGAAATACCATGAGAACAGCTGTTTTCCTGGTGTTTTGGTTTCCACTGCCATTCATAACCAAATGTGCATGGAAATAAAAACCAGGGAGGAGAAAAAACCCCAGGCACAAAAGCTCCACAGTTTTCTGTCTTTGGAGCTGAGATTGAGGTCAGCTTGCCCATTTCTAACTATCAAGCACGTGCGTGTGTGTGTGCACGCGCACGCACGCACACACACACACACACACACACACACACACACACACACACCAGCAACTTCCCAGGTCACTGTCCAGAAAACACAAAAGGTGGGGAATATTTTAGCATTAAAACAGAAACAAACAAACATTATTCTTATCTTATAGTGTATTTTTCTTTCTTTAAAAAATAAAGCATGATAAATGTCCGTAAAAACTTGCTTAAATTGCATGGTAAGAATTCCTCCCATTTGTTCAGCATTTAAATAAGAAGGAAAACCAGCAAACTCAGAGCTATGCCCTCTCCACCCCACCTCTGCCACCACATTGGAGAAAATCCAACAAACAAAGCTATGAACAAAACAGGGACCGGGACAAAAAGATTGCTGGGGGTGGGGGGATGGGACCTGAAGAACACTAGAGCTTTCTGAACGGCCACTGGCACAGGTCACATTCCTGTCCCGGGACCCAGTGTAGTTTTCCAGCGATTAACTTTTCTGTAACCCAAACACGGAGCGCACTCTGTTTTAGGGTGCTGCCTTACCTTCTCTTTCAGAGTGTTATAGATGTACATGAGAACGGCTCTTGGCATCCTCACCACAGTGATTAAAAATGACCCTTTGACAACTGTTCCCTGATGGTAGCAGAAAAGAATGGAGAGAGATGAAAGGATCGGGCGATCAGGAGGGTCATTTTTATTTCTGGGAACAGGAGAAAAAAAGACAGCATTTAAAAAACACTATTTAGAAAGAAATGAGAAACTTCTCTCTGGTTCAAATCATCTGTGGTACTAACAATTTAGAAAGCAGGGATGCCATCCGCATTTGGCAAGTTTTTTACACTCCTTGGTAGCTAAGGTTAAATGATTTCTTGGATGAAGTTAATTCCATTTGGTGGCACTCAATGTTACAAACATGGAACAGAAAATTAAAAAAAAAAATACTGATGAGTTAAACAAGTTTTCCTCTTTACCACGCCTACCACCTCCACCAATCCATTAAATTGCGTACTGATCCCATTTTCATTTTCAGAAGTTTAATTATATAATGGTCCCCAAGGTTTAAATTACACACGTGCATCTGTAAATATTGCCAGTATTAGCTCGGTGATGAAAATCACCACCAAATCACATGACCAAGATTGGCAGCCAGAGAGGAACCAGCTTACAGCGAAGGGAGGAAACGTTCTGGCTTTCACACAGCTCCAAGCTCCTGAAACCCAGCTGATTTCTGCTCTGCTCTGTAAAGGTCACTTCACTGTGAATCATTTACCGGACTTGTCATGACAAAGCTCTCAAGAATGCAAAAGTCAGTTTCACAGGCAGGAAAAAAAGTGAAAAAGAACAGAATGGGCATATCCCCTACCCAAGCCTGAAAGATGAAACAAAGGAGGGAGGGCTGATGCAACCCCTCCCCCGACACTGATGCCAGTTCTAGAAAATGAGGCCCCTTCCGAAAAGCCACTTCACTGATTCCAAGTGAAGCTTGCTTTCTTCATAATGGATTATTCTACAACTTGCTCTGGTTGCTAATAAGTCACTATGAATTCAGGTTTTGACAAGAATCTAGGTTTTGAGGGAAGAAAAGGAAATTGGCCAGAAATGTTTCAAGAGTTGGCAACAGCCGTATTTTGCTGTTACTTAAATCATCCAGGAAGGAATAGAGAATATGAAAGTAATATTGCGAGCAGAATAACTGCAATCCAGTTGTGCCACAAAAAGGGCGATGTGTGTTTCAACTCAATATTGTTGAAAATAGGAAATACCAGGGAAGCTATTGCTGATATGAATTCATTTAGATCTGATAAACTAGAAAAGTAGCACAGCCAGGAAAATCTGACACATTTTTTTTTCCTTTTCCTCATTCTTTTTTTTAAAAGGAAGAATGTTTACTTTCCCATTTAGGAGATGGATGTGCCTTAGAACGTATTATGGTGCTCAAGAGGGGATGCAGAGAGAAGAAGGCAGCACCTGCTTTCCATCTGGTAGGGAAACAAAGGATTCACAGGCCACTGTGAACTGGGCCTTGGGGGCTGGTCCTCCAGGTACTGAAGTTTGGGGTTAGGCACCTGCTTTCCAAGGCTTTGCTTGGATGGGATTATCCATTTCAGGACGAGGAGTGTCTGCACTGTCTGGACTGCCCTCATCCATGTGGCATCCCAGTGATGGCTCCAGCAGCTCCAGGGCTTGGCTGGAAGAAGATGTAGACATTCCAGAAGCTGAGTTACCACGTGAGAGAGAAAATCTGAAAAGAAGGCCAGCTTGTGGAGCCAGGAGTCACTCAATACCCGCCCTGAGAACTATAACGCCACCCTACAGGGAAAGGTCAATCAGTGGAGGGTCTTGGAGTCCCCGCTTTCTCTCCCTAGACCTTTATTCCATGTTCAAAGGTAACATCATCTTATCATCCCTCCTCCGCTATGCATGTAGCTGGGGCCTTCACCTCTGTTACCTTCACAACCAGCAAAAACTGCCTTCAGGAAGAGGCTCTGATTACACCTGGTGAAGCTTAAACTGAGACTTCACCGTATTTTGAGTACTGGCGTTCGGGACTGCAGTGCAGCGAGGGGTGTATTGGGCAGCTCAGTGATGGGCTTGTGAGGATGCTAGGGCCTCCCGTCAGGCCTGTGCCTCTGTCTCTAGGGAGTACTACATGCTGAGCATCTTCCACTGGGTTCTGTGGGTGGTGGCAGTAGGAAGACCCCGGGCAGTGTGAGAGAGCAGGAGACTCGAGGATGCGCCCCACACGCCTAGCTCCCCTACTTTTAAACTTGTGGCTGCTGAGTGCTAAAGGTGCCTGGCCCTGTGCAGTGGAGCCAGGGCCCCAGGACACTGCATCAGCTCAAGTCACTGGACAAAGCATTTAATGGTTCCATTCATCCAAGTCTGTAGCACCTCTGGGTCATGGTACATAAGTGCTGTTTTGCAACTACTGTTTGCTGGGACAGTAGAGCATAAGTCGAATCCAGCAACTTCGGGGTCCTAGACGCACGTTTTAGCTCCAGTTAGATCCAGCCTAGTGCTCACTGAGAACTCTTCAACAGTATGGAAAATTCATTTTGTGCTATGGCTCCTGGACAAGGACTGGGCTGCACAGGATGGATGGATGGCCTCCAATGTCAACCTGGTCCTGAGCAAAGGAACATGGTGTGTCCCTGCAGAGACCTTGTCCTTTCCTGATATTTCTTTCAGCAAAACTACTGCAAGATGGGATTGTGATGACTGTGGGGAAGCTGTGAGATTCATCTTTCCAGTCTCAAAGAAAATGGAAGCTCTTTGCTATGAAGAACAGGTCCTTGGCAGCTCTTCTCAGGGTCAGGAAACTCATCTGTCTCCTACCTAAATTCCTTAGGCTCCGCTGTGATTCCACTTCTTCACTTCCTCCTCAGCAAATCCAAAGCAGCTGGAAACCATCTTTTGTATAGTTGCAAACGATGAAGTCATGCCTCATGCATCCCTTCTCCAAACTGAGCGGTGCTGGTTCCTTCCTATCACATCTCAGCCACATCTTTATGGCTCTCAGTTGACCCCTCTTCAAGCAAATGGTTGTAAGAGGGAAATTACATAGGTTGCCCATGTCCTGGTACTTGATGGTCTTTGTATGAACTCTTCAGCCCTCTTACTGCTTAAATGAATGACAGAGATGAATGCACTCTGGCTATATTTAATTCTCACCCTGAGTGCAGGCTAGAACATGAGATTAAAGAATTGTGAGCCCTGAGATAAAGAAAAACCTTGAGGTTTCAAAATTAGCACACAGTCAAAAAGAATGCAGAACTCTTTAATAAATGAAATAGTAGTGCTAAAAATAAATCAGCATGCATTTTACTTTGAATTAGTTTGTTTATTTTTATCAAATATATGAAATATCTTAAAAAGTCAAATAGTACTGCTAGGCATAACAGGAAAAACAACAGTTTTCTTTCCCCACCACTAATTTTCTCTCCCTGGAGGTAATATTTTAGCTGTTTCTTCTGGAACTCACCCTCACACTTCTAAATTACTTGTTCTTACTGCTATTTCTTGATTTTTTTTTTTCAGCCTCAGAGACTGTCAACCGACTTCCCACCATGGAAGATGCAGGTTTTATTCTCCTACACAGCCTAAACTCCCCAACACACTCATTTTCCCACCCTTCTTCTTCTCAACATAATTACACTGAAGTTTTTAATGTTTTTTTTTCCAGCTTTATTGAGATATAATTGACATATAACATTATGTAAGTCCAAGGTACACAATGTGTTGATTCGATCCACTTATATATTGAAAAATGATTACCACCATAGCGTTAGCTAACACCTCCATCACCTCATATATTTAACCATTTCTTTTTTGTGGTGTGAACATTTAAGATCTACTCTTTTAGCAACTTTCAAGTATATAATACAGTCTTATTAAGCATAATCACCATGCTGTACATTAGATCCCCAGAACTTATTCATCTTCTATCTAGAAGTTTGTACCCTTTAACCAGTTATCTCCCCTTTCCCCTACCCCCAGCCCCTGGTAACCACCATTCTACTCTGTTTCTGTGAGTTCAGCTTTTTTAGATTCCACATATAAGTGATATCATCCAGTAACTGTTTTTCTGTGAATTATATCACTTAGCCTAATGCCCTCAAGGTCCATCTATGTTGCTGCAAATGGCAGAATTTCCTTCCCGTGGCTGAATAATATT
The DNA here is from genome assembly GCF_003031525.2 of Neophocaena asiaeorientalis asiaeorientalis. NCBI lineage: Eukaryota > Metazoa > Chordata > Mammalia > Artiodactyla > Phocoenidae > Neophocaena > Neophocaena asiaeorientalis. The sequence goes on along the minus strand of NW_020173758.1, from coordinate 1,248,890 downwards.
CCATTATATATATCACATCTTCTTTATCCATTCACCTTTCGATGGACACTTAGGTTGTTCCCATACCTTGGCTACTGTGAATAGTGCTGCAGTGAACATGGGAGTGAAGGTATTTCTTCAAGATAATTTTTTTATTTCCTTTGGATATACACATAAGAAGTGGGATTGCTGGACTGTATAGTAGTTCTGATTTTAATTTCTTGAGGAACCTCCATACTGTTATACTGCTTCCATAATTGCTGTACCAATTTACATGCCCACCAACAGTGCACAAGGGCTCCCTCTTTTCTACATCCTTGCCAATAGTTATCCCTTGTCTTTTTGATGACAGACATTCTGACAGGTGTGAGGTGATGTCTCATTGTGGTTTTGATTTGCATTCCCTGATGATTAGTGATGTTGAGCACATTTTCATGTGCCTGTTGGTTATTTGTATGTCTTCTTTGGAAAAGAAGTTCAGTTCCTCTGCCCATTTTTTAACTGGATTTTTTTTTTGTCTATTGAGTTGTGTGAGTTCTTTATATATTTTGGTTTTTAGCAGCTTATCAGACATACAATTTGCAAATATTTTTTCCCATTCCATAGGTTGCCCTTTCATTTTGTTGACTGGTTCTTTTACTGTGTAGAGATTTTTAGTTTGATGTAGTCTCACTAATTTTTGCTGTTGTCGCTTGTGCTTTTGGTGTCATATTCAAAAAATCATTTCTAAGACTGATGTCAAGGAGCTTTTCCCTTATGTTTTCTTCTAGGAGTTTTATGGTTTTAGTTCTTATGTTTTAAGTCTTTAAACCATTTTGAATTAACTTCTGTGAACAGTGTAATACAGAGGTTTAATTTTATTCTTCTTCATGGGGTTATCCAGTTTTTCCAGAACCATTTATTGAAGATATTAACCTTTCCCCTTTCTGGGATCTCAGTTCTCTTCTATTGATTTATGGGTCTATTTTTATGCCAGTACCATACTGTTCATATAGTACCATACAATACTATAGCTTTGTTGTATAGTTTGAAATCAGGAAGTATGATGTCTCCAGGTGTGTTCTTCTTTCTCAGGATGGTTTTGGCTATTTGGGATCTTTTGTGACTCCATACAAATTTTAGGATTCTTCTTCTATTTCTGTGAAAAATATAATTGAAATTTTGATAGGGAATGTATTAAATCTATAGATGGCTTTGGGTAATATGGATATTTTAACAATATTAATTCTTCTGATCCATGAACACAGGATATATTTCCATTTGTTTGTGTCTTTCTTTCATCAGAGTCTTGTACTTTTCAGTAAACAGATCTTTCACCTCCTTAGTTAAATTTATTCCTATATCTTTTATTGTTTTTGATGCTATTGTGAATGGGATTGTTTTCTTTATTTCTTTTTTAGATATTTTGTTGTTAGAGTATAGAAATGCACCCATTTTCTGTATGCTGATTTTGTATCCTGAAACTTTACTGAATTCATTGATTTAGTCTGTTTTCTGATGAAATCTTTAGGATTTTCTATATATAAGATCATATCATCTGCAAACAAAGGCAATTTTACTTCTTCTTTTCTGATTTAGATACATTTTTTTCCCCCTTTTTTCTTGCCTGATTGCTCTGGCTAGGTCTTCCTGTACGGTGTTGAATAGAAATGGTAAGAGTGGGCACTCTTGTCTTGTTTCTGATCTTAGAGAAAAAACTTTCAATCTTTCACCACTATGTTTTAGTTAATGTTTAGGGTTTACATTATCAGTACATAAATAAAATAAAATCAGTACATAAAAAAAAATACAACTGATCCAAACAGTGTATTCTGATTATATTTCCTTTTCTGTACAACTTTTGGTTTTTCCTTAAGTTAATAATGTGTCACATTTTTTATTTGCTTGGTTTTCCATGGACTTCACCAAATGCTTCACCAAAGTATAAATGTTTTCTCCACATATTCAAACAACACATCTGATATTCTCTCAGTTTGCTTTTTATTTTTCCTTGGAGACATCCCTCCTGGAGCCCACTGCTCTCCAGCTCCTCCTTGGACTGGTTGTGCTCTATACCTGCTGACTAGCTACCCTCCTGGGGATTCCCTTCTTTTCTTCACTGTGTTGGAGCCCATTTCCTGAAACTCATGTTTTCCTCCCTGGCTTACTCATTAGTTTCAGTGGAGAAAGGATGTGGGGAGGAAATCTTTTGGGATGTTGTATGCCTGAACAGGACTTTATCCTCCTTTACCCTTGACTGATAGTAGGAGTAGGTCTAGAATTCTAGGTTGGAAATAATCTTTCCTTAGAATTTTGACAGCCTTGTCCTACTGTCTCCCTGCTTCAGAGTTGCTGTTGAACATCAGATCTCATTCTAGTTTTTTTTTTAAGTTTAACTTTACTTTTTATTCAAGTACAGTTGATTTACAATATTAGTTTCAGGTGTACAACACAGTGATTCAATATTTTTAAAAATTATACTCCATTAAGGTTATTATAAAATATTGGCTGTATTCCCTGTGTTGTACAATATATCTTGTAACTTATTTATCTTATACATAGTAGTGTGTACCTCTTAATTCCCTATCCCTACCTTAACCCTCTCCACTTCCCTCTCCCAAATGGAAACCACTAGTTTCTTCTCTAAATCTGTAGGTCTGTTTCTGTTTTGTTATAGTCATTCATTTGTTTTATGTTTTAGATTCCACATGTAAGTGATAACATATAGTATTTGTCTTTCTCTAATTTATTTCACTAAGTATAATCCCCTCCAGGTCCACCCATGTTGTTTCAAAATAGCAAAATCTCATTCTTTTTTATGGCTAATATTCCATTGTATAAATATACCACATCTTCTTTATCCATTCATCTACTGATGGACACTTAGGTAGCTTCAATATCTTGGCTGTTGTAAATAATGCTGCCTGAACACTGGGGTGCATATATCTTTTGGAATCAGTGTTTTCATTTTCTTTGGATGTATACCCAGCAGTGGAATTGTGGGATCATATGGTAGTTCTATTTTTAGTTTTTTTTTTTTTTTTAAATGAAGCAATTATTTAGTCTGTAATTAAAAATCGCAGCAATTTATTTATTTATTTTGCGGTATGCGGGCCTCTCACTGTTGTGGCCTCTCCCGTTGCGGAGCACAGGCTCCGGACGCGCAGGCCCAGCGGCCATGGCTCACGGGCCCAGCCGCTCCGCGGCATGTGGGATCTTCCCGGACCGGGGCACGAACCCGTGTCCCCTGAATCGGCAGGCGGACTCTCAACCACTGCGCCACCAGGGAAGTCCTATTTTTAGTTTTTTAAGAAACCTCCATGCTGTTCTCCATAGTGGCTGCACCAATTTATATTCCCACCAACAGTGTACTTGGGTTCCCTTTTCTCCATGTCCTTGCCAACATTGGATATTTGTGGTCCTTTTGACTACAGCCATTCTGACAGGTGTGAGGTGATCTCTCATGGTTTTGATTTGCATTTCTCTGATGATTAACAATGTTGGGCACCTTTTCATGTGCCTGTTGGCCATCTGTATGACTTCTTTGGAAGAATATCTATTCAGGTCTTCTGCCCATTTTTAAATTGGGTTCTTTATTTTTTTTGATATTGAGTTGTATGACTTATTTATATATTTTGGATATTAACTCCTTATTGGTCATATCATTTACAAATATATTTCCCATTCAGTAGGTTGTCTTTTCATTTTGCTGATGGCTTCCTTTGTTGTGCAAAAGCTTTTAAGTTTAATTTGTTTATTTTTGCTTTTGTTTCCTTTGCTTGAGGCGATAGATCCAAAAACTATTACTATGGCTTATGTCAAAGAGTGTTCTGCCTGTTTTCTTCTGGGAGTTTTATGGTTTCCAGTCTTACATTTATGTCTGTAATCCTTTTTAGTTTATTTTAGTATACAGTATGCATAAATGTTCTAATTTCATTCTTTTACATGTAGCTGTCCATTTCCTGGCATTACTAGTAAAGAGACTTTCTTTTCCCCATTGTATATCTTTGCCTCCTTTGTCATAAATTAATTGAACATAAGTGCATGAGTTTATTTCTGGGCTCTCTATTCTGTTCCATTGATCTATGTGTCTGTTTTTATGCCTCTGTAGCTTTGTAGTTTTGAATACTGTAGCTTTGCAGTACAGTCTGAAGTCACGGAGTGTGAAACCTCCACCTTTGTTCTTTTTTTCAAGATTGCTCTGGCTATTCGGGGTCTTCTGTGGTTCCATATAAATTTTAGGATTATTCGTTTTACTTCTGTGAAAAATGTCATTGGTATTTTGATCAGGATTGCATTAAATCTGTAGATTGCTTTGGGTAGTATGGACATTTTTACAGTATTAATTCTTTCAATCCATGAACACAGGATATCTTTCCATTTATTTGTTTCATTTTCAATTTCCTTCATCAAAGTTTTATAGTTTTCAGTATATAGGTCTTTTACCCATTCTAGTTCTTGATATTTTGCCTGTGATCTGTTATTCTCTGTAAAGCTTCTGGGATCTTCTCTTTACTCATGTCCTCCAGCTCTGGGAAATTTTGATAATTTCTTCCCTTCTTTTTTCTTTGTTCTCTATTTCTGGAACTCATATTAGTCAGATGTTGGGTGTCCTAAATTAGCCTCTGATTTTTTATCCTTTTTCTCCCATTTTGCATCTCTTTATCTTTTTGTTCTACCTTCTGAAAGAGTTCTTCAGCTTTATATTTTAATCCCTCAATAGAAAAATATCACTTTGCAATCATATTTTTAACTACAAAGAGGTCTTTCTTGTTTTCTCAATATTCTTTTTTTTTTATTCTTATTTTATGGAAGCAACATTTCTTGGTTCTTTCTGAGGATATTATAGTTGTCATTGTTGTAGTTTTCTTCTGCTGCCTGCATTGTCCCTATTTTCCCTAAGTTCTTTTTGTTTGTTTGTTTTGTTCATTTTGATCTTTTTCTTTCACTAGAGGCTCCTTCTAATGTTTAACAATCACTGGTTATCAGTTCACATTTAAGAGTGAGGCACTGAAAAGTGAATTAGAGGTTCTCTATGAGGGTGACTGCTGACCGGTGAGTTCCACGACCTGGTTCAGAGTCAGGGAAACAGGCCATTTCATTGGGGGACCCCCACATGGCACCATCTGTAGGTCCTTTCTTTGGGTTAGACAATTTCTCCAAAGAAGAATCCGATAATCTCCTGCCAAGGAAATATCAACCTGGCTGTCAACATCCTGGAGGCTAAGCTGTGGAGTGTGGGTTGGTAGTAGGTAGAACACTATTCAGTATTTAGACTTTCACTTGCTCCCCCTTCTTTCAGTGCAGAGCCTTGCCCAGCCTCAGCTGTGCCAGATGCCCCACGTCCAGACCCTCTCTGATGACTTCTCCAGAGAGCAAAGCTCCCGTCTTGTCTTCTGCCGGTATGAAGGAGGGGCCCTGGGGCCCAACTGCTCCTTAGGAAGACCTTTTTAAACTAATCTTTGGAAGCACATTTTACACTTGAATTCCTGAGCCTCTCTAGGTTTTTGTGGCTCAAACCAGCCTCCTCTCCCACTGAATGCACAGAGATAGGGAGATATTCACTTCACTGGAATTTAAATAAAAAGCTCTCATTGAAAATGCTTTGATTTTGTGGTACTAAAATAGCATAAAATCACTGCTGTCAGAGAGATATGACCTGCTGGCCAATTTGGTTAGAATAATCTCTGCTCCTCTACTCAGGAGTAAGCAGCACACATCACCGCCTCCAACGGCTCAAAGGTTCTCAATGCCAAGGGCTACAGCCCTTTGTGCATTCTATGGGCTCTCTAATGATGGAGGCTCCCAACAGCACCTCTGTAATAAAACCCACAGTACTCCTTACCATCAGGAGGTAGTTGCTCAATGGCAGGAATCATCCCTGGTTGACTTTCTTACCCCCACGAACCCTCATGTTTTTCTGCTCATTTAGGCTGAGAGATTAGAGGAAGATCAGCCCCATAGGAGTAAACTTCCTGTTCTGAGTCCAACCCTGTCATTCTACTGGCCGTGTTCTTCTTGCCTGTGGCTTTATCTTTGCCTCATGGAGAGTAGCATACACAAAAGAGGTAAAGGGTTGAGATTTTGTGTGTGTGTGTGTGTGTGTGTGTGTGTGTGTGTGTGTCCTCAATTATTTTGATGATGAGGTAAAGGAGGATGAACACTTAAATAAGTATCATAGCGAACAGAGAAGCAAGTAATTAATTCACTAGCACTTAACTATATGAACATGAATTATATTTTATAGTCATGTACAATTCCCTTAGGATTAAAAATTGTTTTTCAAGAAAACATTCTCCTCATTTTGCATAGGATGAAATGAAGCTCGCAGAATTTACTGAAGTGTGCTCCAAATAGATCAGTAATGTTTTTAAAGTTTGAAGTCAGTAAGAATGGATATTTACAGGAGAAGTCAACCCCTTTCTTTTGGATATCTTTCAGTTCTAAGCGGTACAAATACTTCCCTGTTGGGCTTCCTTCTGGATTTTCTAGCTTAAAGTAAAAGAGGTTGGAAATGTGACAGATTTAAGATATAACATTTCTTTTTACTACCAAATGAATATCCTTCCTAATTTTGAGCTTGGTCTTTTACTCTTGCCAATCCTTTTTGAGAGGTCATGTCAAAATTTCAAAATATCTTTTGAGATACACACCATGAAGCACATAGACAAATCAATAGGAATAACATGCTAGACCTACCTGTTGAAATAACATGTAACCACTGCCCCAGCTATAGTCATTTGCTGGCATGCAAGGATGAATTCACTAGTCCAGATGAGGCCAATTAAATGGTACCACCACATATACCGAATGCCCGAAAGAGGCTTATATTCCACTTGGCCGCCTTCGATGACCTGTGCAGCTCCTAAAGTTTAAAACACAAACATGCTTTATACCTATGTTTTCCTAAGTATGGAAGAAGGTTCAACAGGCCATGCTTCCTCATACCTGGGCTTTGGCATTACACAAAACACAGATGTCAAAGTAAAGTTTGAAATACCCACCATAATATAAGATCTTCATAGCAAAACTAAAAATTGAGAACACACATTTAACTTATGAATAATATTAACAGGGATAATTATGATGACTGATTGGCAGGCAATCTGCAAGACACTTGACCTATACTCTAACACTCACCCCACTTTACAGATATGAAAACTGAGGTTTGGAAGAGTCAAGTGACTTTTGCAAAGTCTCATTGCTCACGACTGGTGGAGGGAGAATATAAACCTGGACACACTGGACTCTAAAACCCATGGTTTTTCTGCCACAACACTTAGTGGTGCAAACAAAACTTATGTTGATGGAAGCACACAAAGCCATTAGGACTCTGTTATAGAACCTCACTTCACCAAAAGTTTAGACTTAATAAAAGAGACAAGGATCTTCATTTTTTCAAAGGGATTCATTTCAGATTTCATTTCAAGAGCAAACTCTTCTAGGACACTTAAAATATCTACTGGGCCTCAGTGTTAAGCTTCTAGGTTCAAATCTCAGCTTCACCCCTTTTCGGGTAGCTAGGGGCAGGTTATTCGGCCTCTTGGAGTGTTAGTATCCTTATCTGTAATACCCATATGCTGGTGGTAGTTCAAGAGAGAGTAGAGTGGGATTACCTGGTCAGTGCTGGCCCAAAGAAATATCACTACATAAGTGATAACGATTTTTATTATTATTATTAAATTTCAGGAGCACAACACTGTATTAAACCGAGGCCAGTGGTGTAACCCCAGCAATGCAATGCCATTCACTGGTTATACCCTGCTTTATTTGCTCTCATCTAAAGAAGCCTTTGAATTAGCTCTGCAATTCCATTCCATTTGGATCTAGTAAAACCAAATCCCAGTTCTGCAACTGCATTTGATCTCTAGATGTCCTCTGCTGTGTATTTTACATAAACTACTGTAAGAAAGAAGATGGCACTTCGGTCTTTGGCAAAACCTACAACTTGAAGAAAATTTAAAGATAGTTTTATATTTCCTTTCACAGCTATCAATTGCTCTTAGGTTCATAATTCATGCCTCTTTAGACATTCACAATAGGGTCTGTGCAAAGGAAGTGGGAGAAGATAATCACGCCGTAGAGCGAACTAACTCCACAGACTAAGGCTGGTCTTAGGAACTCACGCTCTGTGTGCTGCTGAACAAGAGTCACATTGTGAGAAACAGTGCAGCAGCTTGGCTTACAGAGAGAAGTTAATACTTTACTGAACAGTGGGCTCATTCTGGCTTGGAAGCAATTTCTGATTCAGGTAAGGCACTGATCAATGGTTATGCTTTTCCAAAATGGGTGTGTTTCAGAAAAGCATTCCCAATCCCAAACGAGGTGACCCCTCACAACTTAACAAGCAAGTGTAGGTAGATCAGGTGAGGGGAGACTTGGAGAGCCACTCCTGGACTAGCAGAAGTGATGGGGCCAGTCAACATGCACACTGATGCCCCCACAGGGTCACCAGTGATGGGGACAGACTACAGTTTGCAAGAACAGGTCTACAACATCACACATGGTTCGGGGGGTGGACGACGTTTCCAAAGAACAGGAGGGATGATTTCCTTGACAGACAAAAGGCAAGTAAGTACAAAAGCCCTGGGTGCTAAGGGGGGATTGTCTCTCCTTGGGGCTGCCCTGTACTGCCAGGGGCACATTCACATACATCCCAGCTTGGCACACTGATGGCGACAGTCAGCAGGTAGAGAATGGCTGAAGGGATAAATCATGATCCACGCAGGCCTTCACACCCTTGGCATTCTGCACAGAAGCAGAATTCATAAATTATTCTTGACTGCCTACTTGTGTTTGAACATCTTTAATAGATGTTCAACAGATGATGAAGCCATCATCTACTTATTTTTCTGGTTCCATTATACCAGACTATTTAAAGGTTTTCCTTTAGGACAGGGGTTTTCAACCTCTCAACGTAGCAACTGGCATTTTGGGTCAGATAATTCTTTGTTAGGGGCGGGAGGGATGGAGGCCTGTCCTGTGCATTGGTAGGATGTTTAGCAGCTTCCTTGGCCTCTACCCATTAGATGCCAGGAGCTTCTTCCCTCCCCTCCTCCAGTTATGACAACCCAAAATGTCTCCAAACATTGCCAAATGCCAGGTGGGGGACAGAACTGCTGCTTGAGAACCACTGCTTTAAGCAAACATTCTCTGAAGAATCAGGCCCTCTGGCTTCAGGAAGAAGCTTAGGGTGGGGCAGGCGTGTTTATGCGCACAGGACTGCCCTCTCCTGGATGGCTGGGTCGGTGCAGGCAAGAGCCTCATCAAAATACCAGTTGCTTGGTTACTAAGGACCATTACAATATAGCTACCACTAAGTGTAGCTAACGGGCGTGGGAACTGGATCCCAAGATAAGATTGATCTAGGGGGATGGTGGTGGAAAGGACGTTGAACTGGAAGAGGGCTTGGTTCCAATCTCAGCTTTGACGTTTGTGATAAGCAACCTGGGCCTCGGTTCCCTTATTGTAAAGATGAAGTGGGAAGACGAGATGAACTCCAGGGCAGTAGTTATACAGTGTGAGAGTCAGGCAGGCTGAGATTCACATCTCTGCTCTGTCTCCTAATGGCGGACCAACCTCAGGCAAGTTATGAGGTTGTGGGACATTTTAAAATCTCTGTTTCATCATCTGTAATCTGAAGACACTAATACCACTCCCTTGTTGATTCCATCTAGTCTCACGGCTCTAAAAGCCATACACGTAGCTGTTACGAGGATTAAACAGGTAAGTGCTTAGAACAGTGAGTACAATATAAGGTTAGCTATGGTTGAGGTACAAGTAGATATGATTCCAGTTCTGAAATGAGCAAATATTTATTTAGCATATACTGCATGTTAGAATTATGCTGGACATGAGCTATCAGGGGAAAAGATGAAAAAGGCAAACACAAAAATCAGAAAGAAGATATCACCAGAGTGAATATCACATTTGCTACATTAGTTTATTCATCTCCCCTTCATCTGGACTGTTTATAATTCCCCCTCCAACCTCTAAGAGTTTTTTCCCATCCTCGCGCTCAGTCAGTGGCCTCACTTCCGGTTTCTCTGAGAAAACTGAAGCAATCGGAAAATCTCTGCTAGCACCTACCCCCCAACTCTACCCCTTATCAGCATGTGTCCATAATCAGACCCACCCTTAATACGATAAACTGTCTGTGATCCTAAGGCCAACCTCTGCACTAGATCCCCTTTCTTACCTACTTGAAGATATCACTCCAGAAATTTTCCCTCTCTTTCTTGCTGCATCAGAATATTCCTCTCTACTGAATCATTTTTAATCACCTCATCACGAACCCGTGTCCCCTGCATTGGCAGGCGGACTCTCAACCACAGCGCCACCAGGGAAGCCCCAAAACCCTACTTTTTGACTCCCTTTCGTCCTCCAGCTTCCTTTCTATTTCTCTGTTCCTATTTACAGCCGAACTTCTAAGACTATTATTCTTTCCAATTCTTTTTTCTCCACCTTTCTCTTAAACTGCTCTAATCCTGATCCAGCCCCCCACGCTTCTCTGAAACTGCTTTGTTTCACTTCCATGTTGCTAACTGCAATGGTCAATACTTAGTTCTTATCTGATTTGTCAGCAGCACTTGACACATTGAACCCTTCACCCCAATTCCAGGACAGCACATTTTTCTCCTCCTGCCCACTGGCTGCTCCCTTTCAGTTTCCTTTCTTTATTCTTCCTCATCTCCAAGACCTCTTAACATTGACATGCTCCAACGCACAGTCCTTGAATTTCTTTTCTATCTACACTCATTCAAATCTCATGGTTTTAGATACTATTCATGTGTTCCCCAGTTCCCAAATGAGATCTCTAGCTGGCCCTCTCCAGAAACTTCAGACTCAAACAGCTAACTCCCTACTTGACATCTCCATCCAGCCGTCTAAAAGGCATCTCAATGAACACAACTAAAAAAGAACTTCTGTTCTTCCCTGAAAACGCTCCGAAGTCTTGTCCCATCTCAGCTGATGGCCATCCCATCTTCCAGTTGCTCAAGCTAAAAAACCTCAGTTTTATCCCCAACTCCTCTTTCTTTCACACCCTTCATCTAATATCAGGAAATCCTTCAGAATCTGATACGTCACACCATGTCCACCATTACAACCCTGTTCTAAGCCACCATCACCTCCTCCCTGGAGCACTGCCATGAAATTGTAAGTCAGATCATGCCACTATGCTGCTTAAAATGCTGTAATGACTTCCCATTTCAGAAACAAAGTACCTATAATGGCCTACAACGCCCCAGGATCTGACTCTGTGCTCTCTCTGACACTCACCTGAACCATTCTCTCCCTCGATCAGGTCACTCTCACTGAATGGGCCTCCTTGCTGTGTCCCCAGCACCTCTCCCTCTTGCTGTTCCCTTTGCCTAGAACATTTTCCCTTCCTTTGCTTAGTCTCATGGCTCTGCCCTCACTCCCTTCAAATGTTTGCTCACAAATTATCTTCTCAACAAGGCCCTCCCCAGTCACTCAATTCAAAATTGGACCCCCCTCCTTAAGCATTTCCTATTACTCTTCTCTGCTTTATTTTTCTCCTTACCACTTATCAACTTTTAATATACTATAAAATTCACTTACTCATTTAATGCCAATCTCCCTCTAGCTTCCAAACTAGAAGGAGAGCTGTATCTCCAGCATCTGTAACAGGGTCTGATATAATAAATGTTCAATAACTATTTGTTGAATGAATGATTGTATGAATGAATGAACCAACCTTCCTCAAGTAATACATCCTATCATAGAGATTTGAGACAACTTTCTAGAAGTCTTCCTAGAGATCATCATTATATCCTGGAGGAAATGCATCATGCAGCTAGCTATAAGTCTGGGTATTACAAGCAAGCTTTAAAGCATTTTGAAAGACTGAGGTGATACTGATATCATATTAATGATCAATGTAAATGGCAGTTTCTCAAGGGAGGCAGTCCAGTTGGTTGGGATAATTTCCCAAAGGATGCAGGCCCGACTTAACAGGGTTCTATGTTCTGGCACATTCTGTGCACTCGGCCTCTTCCAGCAAACGGGCTCAGTGTTCTGCTGACACCCATCCTGCCTGTGCCTCCTGCTGGCTCAGCTTCTGCGCTGACAGCACGAGGGTTAGGGCAAAAGAGAAGAAAATCTCATTGACAGCGCACCTGTGGTTCACCTAGTTCCTTCTGTGTATACATCTCATTTAACACAACATTGATGTGAATTCACTTCCTGACTCAGCACACACTTAACTGAACTCACTCAAGGGCTGCGCACTGACCGCAGAGACAGAAGGAAAGAGACACAGTCCAGGCCCTCCAGATGTTCATTCTCTTGAGGGAAGACAACACACACGTCATTATCTTGCATTATTGTTTTTTATAGACCTTATCACTACCTGACATAATCTATTTACTTATTTATGCTCTCTTTCCCCACTCACTAGTACCTTTATCTGGTTCACTGCTGTATCTCAGTACCCAAGCCACATAGCAGGCATTTGAGGACTATCCGTTGAAAGAATGAAGAATATAAAAAACTCAGGGAAAAATGAAGAAGAAATATCTAAGTATGCCCGGGCAATTTAGAGGAGATTTTCCAAGAAATATATTACTCAAAACAAATCTTGAATAATGACTAGTTTTCCATGAAGTTTGGGGGAAAAAGTTGGGGTGAAAGTTAGGAAGAGGAGCAGATTCTAGACAAAGACCACAGCAGGTGCAAAGGCACCGAGAGGTTCATGGAGATTGTTTTCCCTCACATTTCCCCACAAGGACCATAAACTTCTGAAAAGCAGGGGCTGTTTTAAATTTCTCCTGAGAAATCTCCCTTCCCCCTGTTCCTAGGACAGGACTGGGCCACTAGGAAACTTTCGTGAAATAACTTCAATTATCTTCTAGATCTCTGATAACTTAAAAAAGGACAATTTTCTTTTAGACTGTGTTCTCAAATATACCATGCAGAGCAGAGAATAAACCACAAAGCTGAAGCCAGTGCTAGACATTGTCTAGTTGACATTAGTTCCTAATATAAGGAACACATACTGTCCCTTATCTGCAGAGCAAAGCTCTGGTCCCATCTCAGCCTCCTAACATCATTATGAGGCAGCCTGGGGAAAGCACCATTTTCCCACTGTATAAAAGGAAAACAGGAAGCCCAGAGGATTAACATACAAGGAAGGCCAAAGCCATCCTGGATCCCAGGTCCCTTGACTGGAGACCCTCTGTCTGACCTTGCTGCCTCCTTTCCAAGCATGGTCCTTTGCCTTTAAACACGCTGAGCACATCCCTGCGATGACCTCTTCTAACTGCAGTACCACTGGGAGAGAAAGCCCCCCCCTTCCCCAAATGGGCCTCTTTCTTCTACTGTTCCGACTGTGGGGCATCCCAACCACCTTATGGTAACTGGGCGTCATCAGATCAACTGGGCTCTTTCCAACCTGCCAACTGCACCTACTGGATTCCCAAAGTTATTTCCGTTTTCCTGTAACTACTATCTTCACTGGATTAAGTAGTCACTGTCACATTGCTGGTGGCAGACAAGTCCCAACTGACTCGTTACCGTCATTACTGAGGGCCTGGTTATGCTCTACTGAAACAATCCTCAAACAAGCCAGAGTTTGTCAACTAGTTAAGAGACTGATTAACAGTCACTAGAGAAATAGCTCAAAAAAATGGCAAAAAATGATCAACCTAAAGTTCACTTTTTCCTGGTTATGCTCTACTGAAACAATCCTCAAACAAGCCAGAGTTTGTCAACTAGTTAAGAGACTGATTAACAGTCACTAGAGAAATAGCTCATCAAAAAAATGATCAACCTAAAGTTCACTTTTTCTGCACTCTCTTTTCTTTTTTACACATTAAAATATTAACTCATTTCAATCATCTGACACAATAAAAGTCTTACAGTATTTACCCACTGAGGACACCCCACAGCACTGGGAACATTGGGTGGAGACTGAAGAGAGAGCCTGAGGGTCCTGGGACTTCCTGAGGGACATGAAATGAGACAGGCAGGTGCTGTGCAGGCATCTCTCACCACCCAGATCACCTGGGCACCTGCTGAAGATCAAAACACGCAGCAGATGACCTGCCCAGGCCCAGAGCCCATCGTCCTGGCCCTGCATGAAAAGGCTTTTGAAGTCAAAGGGAGTTCTGTGCACCTGGGTCAGCCCCCAGGTGAGTGGAAAGAAGAGGCAGGTGGCCTAAGGGGACGGCGGGTCTGGTCTCTATGACGCCCAGCCCCGGGGAAGGGGGAAGGCAGTCTCTCTGTGCGACACCCTCTCCTGTGAAGCCGAACATCAACCTGCCCACAGACCCCTACAGTAGGTCCTGGGCACCCGGTTTCCTCTTCTTGCCCTTCAACTCCTCTCACTTTTGCTCAATTTGCTCCTTCCACAGATAGAGAAGGGCTGTGCTTTAATATGTGACCCTCTGATGTGTTGCCTTCGGCCCTACAGAGCAGCCCATTCTCTCCCGGCCCCTCCTCTCACTCCTGTGGCTGAGGCTGTTTAATGTCCCCAGGCCCTGGGCCCAGCTGGGGCCGAAGTGGGGGAACTGAAGGACAGCCCTACTAGCAGCTCACCCCCAAGTTGGCCCTGGGGCGTGTTCCTCTCCAGCTATATCCCCAACTCCCAGGACCAGCTCTCGCCTTGTCCCCTGTGAGCAGGCTCCCTCCTGAGCTTGGACATGACCCCACTAAATCCCCTTTGCCTTTTTCTGTACTTTCCGATCTTCTGGTAATTTCCAGCCCATCCTCTGCGAAGCCTTCCCTGACTCGCAAAGGGGGTTGGAGCCTGTGGTGCTCCATAGCTCCCCAAATTTCTCCTCTTGCGATGCTCATCAGCCTTTGCCATCCGCACCGTGGGGAGAGGCCACCACTCTTCCCCAGCGCCTTGCCAGGGCCTCGTCCCCCCAGTGCTCACCTAACGTCTGTGCATTAAAGAATGAAAGAACGTGTCCTGCTCCAAATCATTGAGGGTTTAACCACAGAGACAATTCCCTTCACCCAGACTCATAGCCCATAATGACAGCGGGGCGGGCAGCTGTACCCTGGATGCTGGAGTAGGAAGGTCCCTCCCTGGTCCTGAGCTGTACTTCCCAGGGCCTCACCTCTCCTCTGTGATTGTTTTTTTTTTTTGTGGTACGCGGGCCTCTCACTATTGTGGCCTCTCCCGTTGCGGAGCACAGGCTCCGGACGCGCAGGCTTCGCGGCCATGGCTCACAGGCCCAGCCGCTCCGCGGCATGTGGGGTCTTCCCGGACCGAGTCACGAACCCGCGTCCCCTGCATCAGCAGAAGGACTCTCAACCACGGTGCCACCAGGGAAGCCCTCCTCTGTGATTCTTTAGGGCGAGGGCCCAGCACCACAGTCTACCACCAGGGCGTCAAGCCCTGCCACCTCCTGCCACACCTCACTCCCAGCCTGATCTGGCTTTAGCTTCTGGCCCTGTCATGTTGCCCTCTGGCCACAGGTCCCAAACACCACATTACAGGCACAGCTTGCATTCACCAGCCAGCTGCTGTGGTCACAATACTGCTTCAACTTGAACAGACAAACCTGAGGAGGTCTAATTTGATCTCCTAGATTTGTATCCCAGACACGAGGGACATGTGACGTGGTGGAAAGAGCACAGGCTCTGCTCTAGGGCTCTGGTGTCAGTAAGAGCCATCACACTTTCTAGCTGGACCTTCAGCAAATTGCTTTCTCAGAACCTCAGTTTTCTTGCCTGTAACTTGAACATAACAACACAGGCATCGAAAGGGGGTCGCGACACTTAAAGGAGAGAACATAAGAAAGCACCTAGTGCAGAGCTTAGAATTTGGGAAATTTTCAATAAATGCTTGCTTTCCTGGAGGCACTGAAGCCATTGCTTCCCTTTCCGCCAGGACTAAGACCACATCAAGGGAATGAGCTGGAAGATGCTTGTTCAGTGTTGCCCTAGTTAAGACTTCCAACTGTCCTGCAATTTCTGTTCTTTCATCTTTTCTTGGTAACAGAACCTCTTATTTTTAGGCTGTGCATGGCCGCCACCAATGAAATGACATTTCCTGTCCCCCCTTGCACAGAGGAGTTGCCATGTAACTGGGATTTGGCCAATGGGTGTAGATGGAAGTGTTGTCATGACTTCCCTGCTACCTTCCTCACAGCCCAATAAGACAGGGTGGTTGGAACTCGAGTGTCTATTTCAGCTCTGAGGTGGAAGCAAGTGGTAGGCTGTGCAACAAGAAAAAAGGTGCGTGGGTCTGTGACCTCTGGCAGCCCATGCTGGCATGGGGTCTCCTCCTGTGGGCTTCATTTACATGAGAGAGAAACTGCCTGTCATCTTGTTTAAGCCACTGTTTTGAGGTTTCTGTCACTCTCACACAAAACTCATCCAGATTGATTACTCTCCTGTAAGCAATTTGAACAAGGTGCCCTGCTGGATAATTATTTGAAGTGCATTGCAGGCCTTCAGCAAGCTTCCAGAGACCCCCGACAGAAGAGACTGCCCCTAGAGCATCTCTAAGCTGGAAACATGGGCTTTCAAGGGCTTGGACCTCCCGAGAGCTGGCTGCCCATCCTGAAGTAATCTCCATGGGGTCAGCTGACTCCAGAAGAGAGGTAAGAGAACCTAGTTTACTAAGAATCTACTACATGTAGTTATTCCTACATATACAACTGGAGCCTACAGGGAACAGAATAAACTTGATAAACATTAAGAAATTATGTTAGCCTGTTGCTTTGACATCTGCTGTGGTTCTTATCTGCCTGGTGAGAGTCTCCAAAAGCAACTTACTCTTTTGTACTCACATCAGAGTATGAGTTTGGGCCTTAACTAAATCAAACTGAGCAGCGAGTGAGAGAAGATCTAGAGCAGTATCACCCAAAGTGGGGGCCACAGACTAGTGGCCTGGGCTCACCCTGTATGTGATTAGTCCACAGTGAGATAAGGAGCTTGTGCCAGAAGTTAGGTCCGCTGCATCACTAGGCCTATCGTCTCATTCTGCTGACTTTTTTTTTTTTCACAGCAAGACTTTCTTGATGGAGGAAGTGATGGAGGGATACACATTCTGGCATAAGCTCCTTATCCGGTGTCAGACACCCCTTTGAATAGCACTGTTCTAGAATGTGGCTGCTCTCTGACAGGGATCCAAAAAAACATAACCCTACCACAAACCAACTGAATCAGAGTCTCCGAGGATGGGGCCCAGGCATCTGTATTTTAGTAAAGCACCATAGCTGAGTCTGAGGAATATCTCTGGTGGAAAGCCACTTTATAGATATGACAGCAGAATGGAGGGTAGTATTGTCTTCTCAGGAGCAAAGCGATGTGAACATCTGTGCACACTTGCTTTAAACTTAAGCTTGTTCTTCTGAGCACAACGTTTTAACAGTGTCTTTCCTGGGTTCTTTTTTTCACATACTGATACAAAAGAGGAAAAAGAATTTCCTGCTTTTTCTCCCATGACAGAGACCCAGGCACTGTCACTGTTGGCATCAGATGCCTTTAGCTGCATGGGAAATTCGGTCCTTACAAAAACAGGCCAATGGTTCCAGAATGGTGAGGCCTTCCGTGCACGACTCCAGGGTGACGGACCCCACTCCCACTGCCCTTACCTGCAGTTCCCAGGCTCAGGAGCACGGCCACCCAGGAGACCCAGAAGAAAATGAGGATGGTAAACGTCCACAGTGGCTGGAACAGCAGGAAAGGAGAGTTGCTGATGGCTTTATTTGTGACTCGGAGAAGTTCAACTGTCAATTTTATTCTCTTTCTGAGGACAAAAATCAAGACGAGCAGAACTGCCTGGTGAGAAAGGGGTTAAATTATTCAAAATAATGAAGAACTGAGAAGAGCTGAAAACAAACCCTAATATTTTACTGACATCTCAGCAAACAACTCTTTTAAGATAGTTACTCCCTACTTTTATTATAATAGAAGAGCCATATTCTCAAATACTAACTGAGCACCTACTATGTGCTGATACTTATGCTAGATCCTGCTGCTACAACAGTGGACAAGACACAGCCCCCGCTCTAAAGGAGCTTGCAATCTGGTCAGAGAATGAGAGAAAACGAGAATAAGATCCTCTGGGGTCAGGGAACCGTCTATTTCTTTTTCCCTCCACAGCACTCAGTATGCTCAGAGAATGCTGAAGGACGGCAGAAGGTCAAGGGGACACAAGTATGAGGGAAGAGGACAGTGATCGTGCCTCAAAGCAACCTTCTGTGCCTCCTCCTCTGCTGGCTTTGGCCTCCCTGTATATAAATATCATATTAAAGAAACAAACCTCCCTCTACCCTCACACCACGGCCCAGCCACCGTCATCTCTCATCTCCTTCACAGGCGAGCTTCTTCAGGTACTAGTGCGCACTAGCCATCTGCACGTCCGTACCTGCACTCATCCTTCAGCTGCCTGTAAACCTCCGGACCCCAAGACTCTCCTGAAACTGCTCTCCCCAAGGTCACCTCATCTGACCTCCTGAATGTCAAATCGCACGGAAACATTCCAGATCTTGTTTGACCTCCGCATGGTGTGTGAATCTCTTGTCCCCTCCTCTTTTCCTAAAACTTTCTCCTTCGACTTCTGTGACTGCTCTTTCCTCTGGCTCTCCTTCTACTTCTTCAGTTGCTGTTTCTTGGGATCCTTTGGGCGGTCTCTCCTACTCCTCTGTGGTTTTAGAATCCTTCTTAGATGCTGATAACCTTTAAATAAAAATCTCCAGGGTCCAGTGGTTAGAACTCCACGCTTCCACTGTGGGGGGCACGGGTTTGATCCCTGGTTGGGGAACTAAGATCCTACAGCCAATTAAAAAAAACATCTCCAGCCTCACCTTTTTCTAGGTGCTGGATGAGTAAGCACTTCAGTTACCGACCAGGTGTTGGGTGTCCTATAGTGTGTCAAACTCAACTTGTCCTGAACTGAATTCATTATCTTCATACAAAAACTTATTTCCCCTGTATTCCCTACTCCAGTGGCCCTAATTTTCCTGGACTGTCCAAGAAAAAATCAGGCTCCTCTCTTGCGTGCTTCCATTTTATCCCATACTTACCCTACTGTAGCACTCAACATACTCTACTGTAGATGTTTATTGTCTGCATTTCACATTACATCAAGCTCCTTGAGGGCAGGGCCATCTGTTATTGCCAAGGACTGGCACAGTCCCAGCGCACAGCACAATCTCAATCACCTTGGACTCAGTTTCCCGATAGAGCTCTCAATCTATCCTCTCCTCTCTATTCCCACGTTGATGCCACAGCTCAAGTCTCAACATCTCTCACCCAGACCCCAGTAGCCTCTGTACTACCTTCTGCTTTTAATCCCCTTAGCCCCCTACCCCTGCCTCAATCCCTCTTCCAACCCAAGCTAAACGGATCTTTGTAAAAGGTAGAGTCAAGGATATCATCTCCCTGCTCAAAATCCTTCAACATCTCCCCAGAGCTCCTGGATAAAGATCGAAATCATCATCACTGTAAATCAGGATCTTCCTGGCATGGTCCCTTCCTGTCGAGGGAACTTTCTGCAGGCTCCTCTCTTGTCTATGTGACCCCTCCCATGCTACTCCCTTGGCCTAAGATGCCCTTCCTCTTCCAGCTGGGCTTGGGCATTGCTGCCCCTCAGGGACCTCATAATCAAGTGGAGGAAAGTCAGAGGGTAGTGGGATAAACTGTGCAAAACTGCTCCAGGGGTTGGGAACAGGGCCTCCTGCCATAGCTGTGGGGACTGGCCTGAGGAGCCAGGGGAGATGCCCGGAGAAGACGGTAGGAATTTCCATCTCTGTGTCCTCAATGCCTAGCACAACCAACAAGGAAGAGGGACATTTTTTGTTGTTGTCGTTTTTTACTAAAAATTTTAATGAGGCAAAATGATACAATCTTTAGGCAAATAAACTTGGCTTCTAGCTCCTGAGTGGAATGGTAAAATGTGTGTGTTTAAATGTGTGTGTTTTTCAACTATATTATATATAAAATGCTCCCCTCACGTTCAAAGTACACCAGGATATTGACCGCAAGTGATGAGTTAACTCTAACCCGTCACTTCCCCAGTCTCAAGGGAGATCAGTGTTACCCACTGGGGATGGTGCTAGGGGTGCTGGCTGGGCAGGGGGAACAGCAGAGCTGACTCACCACAGGGGTCAAGCCTCAACTTCACCCTTCTGGGCTGCACCTCAGCCTGTGCCCCTAGGCTGACACACTGAGGCGAGCATTCGATGCCATTCATCCCGTTTTCTTCATCGCTGCTAGTGGTTTTACTGAAACCACTGAAATAATCTTCCTAGGCAGCCCCCCTCATAGGCCGCCATCTCTCCCCGTGTACCCCGTCACGGCGTTGCTAGCCCTGTAATTCATCTCATCGTGGGGCGCGTGCTACCTTTGTGTTGTGTCTTTCCAGGTCCATTGCTTAGTGCAGGGCCCTGGGCATAACAGGCGCCCAGTAAACGGTGATGGTGACGAAGAAGCTAGGGCTCTTAAGAGAACAAGCTCCTCAGCAGCAGTCCTTGGTAGAGACTGAGCGGCAGTGACACGTGTGTTAAATGAACGGTGTATGAGCTGTGGTGCGCTTCCTCACTCTGCTCTCACAGCCTGCCCTTTCCCTAGCCTTAAGCTTGGTGAAGAACATTCCCCCGACCCTGGCATCGGGCGGCCATTAATGGCTCAGTGTGTGAAGACAAAGGGAGCCCTGTGGAGGGCTGGGGGTGGGGGAAGGGGAGAAGCAAGCTCTCCGGGCTCCCCGCCCTTCTCCTCCCTGCCCCTAGTGCCAACAGCCCAGCACGCGGCCTGGGGTGCAGGGGGGCCTTTCTTCTCCAGCCTCCTGCACACGCCCTGGCTCAGCTACGGGCCTGGTCCCGGGACGAACCAGGAGCTTTGCTTTATTGGATACTTGCTCACTGAGATGCAGTTCCCGTGACAAACGCAAACCTGACACCTCACTAGAAAGGAGAAAACGGGAAGCCTGTACCAAACATGAGAACCGAAAGATCCCCTTAGAGGAGAGAGCTGAGCTGGTGGGAGAATCTGCCCTTGTTGAAAGATTTAATGGGCGTGTGGAAACCCCGGCTGCCATGCCTGCGTGAAACAGTTAGCAAGCAACACACCAAAGGATGCCCGTGGGCCACCTGAAATCAGTTCCCGACCCTTTCCGGGGCCCTATGATTCCAGAACTGCTATCAGCACCCGGGGAGGGGCCAGAATGATTTTCAGTTGCCAACCACCCTCCCCCAACAACCAGGATCTCCAGGCTCAATGCTCTCTGTTTGCCTGCTCTCAACTAGGGAATTCACCAAGGAGGCGGCGGTTCTCTCAAACCAACTTAGCCTAGCAGCCGCACGTCTGGAAACAAAGGGCTCTCTGTGTTCAAGGGCAGTGCGAGTTGTCACAGCCTTGAGAGCAGAGCATCCACCGGCTAGAGGGGCGGCGACTCTCCGCAAACCAGGAAATGGGAACTGTTGTATGTCTGGCTCCCTCTCCGCGCTGCGGCGTCCCCCCTATAGCCGCCCGTGGGTGCAAGCGGTTCTACTGTGTTCAAGGGTAATGAGTCAGCAAGGGTAACGAACCAACCTCTGAGATGGTGGACGTGACGGAACGAAGTCAGAGCGTTTACTCATCATCTTTTTTAAGGCTGCAATGCATTCCTATGTAGGTATCTCAAATAAAACACAAAGGCACTAGACATGTGGGTACACTCACACCACTAACATGTATATACATCCTGCAGTGAAAGAAAACAAGTGCTCGTGGCTTTTTGGTTAAAACCTAATTATTTGGATTTCAGAGTTCTGCCCGGCTACTTGATCTACTGCTGGAAGGGTGCTTCTTACCGTGATAACTGTAGACACAACAGCAAACCCCAGCAAACACTTCATGTTCTCCCTTTCTGTGTCCAATTCTGTGCTGAGGTCATTAGTGTAGTCATAATACAGCCACCATAAGACACCACAGACAACTGGAAAGCAAAACACCAGCAGAACTCAGCGCGCATGCCACGAGGTAAGCATCCGCCCCTCCCTTCACACCAGGCGGCCCTGCCCAGGCAGTGGGTCCCAAACCCCTGGGGCTTTGCAGGCACTGACCGGCCCTCTGAAGCAGCTGGATGGGGCCAGCTGAGGACCTGCCAGACCTGGGGTGGCTGCCCGTCTCTGGGAGACGCAGGGAGGTAACTCCGGAACACAGATGTGTCCTGTCAGCCTGGCCCATGGGTGGGGCTGGGTGTGAGCAGGGAGGAAACCACACTGACGGGATGGTGAGAGGAACAATACTAGAGTCTAAAGTCTAAAATTTCCAAGTGAGCTCTGTGGGTGACAACTCCAGGGGCAACCTGGATATTGGCTTGGCACCTACAAAACTGGGCGGACGCCTCGACATTGCACGTGCTCTGCATTTAGGTACTAAGTGCTACCTGCAGCACATCCACAGTGACGACAGGGAGGTCACAGTCGTCTTTACTAGCCGTGGGTGGGGAAGGCACCCTCACAAGCCATAGTGCGTGTCCTCCAGCACCTGCACGCTGGGCACCTGTGATCTGCAGAACTGACTGTTTAGGGGATGAAACTCCAAATTGGGCATGCCAATTATTAAAAATTAAAATATCCTATACTAGTTCGGAAACAGCTGCTGCCTTGAGCTCCCTGCATGCCTCTGCCCCTCGGACCTTCTTCCCCGACAACTTCTGGATGGATCCAGGACCCAGCACTGAAAAGGAAAACAGTGGGCACCGGGCAGCGTCTCCGGGACCCTGCCCCAGCTCAGGGCCTGCGTCTCTTCAGATTGGCCGGAGCCTTTGCATGACAATGTGGGTACCCACAGGTGATGTGAAAATTCAGAAGACATCCTTTAAAGCAACGGTCCCCAACCTTTTTGGCACCAGGGACCGGTTTTGTGGAAGACACTTGTTCCACGCACAGGGTGGGAGGTGAGGGGATGGTTCAGGCCGTAATGCGAGCGATGGGGGAGGATGGAGAGCGGCAGATGAAGCTTCGCTCCATCGCCTCCTGCTGTGCAGCCTGGTTCCTAACAGGCCTCGGACCGGGGGTTGGGGACCTCTGCTTTAAAAGCGCTTCCAGTAGGCATTGGAACTGACTTTTAGTGGTGTGGAAATCAGTACCACTCACCTGGCCGGCTCATCTGAGAGGCGGCACAGTGCAGAAGAGACAGAAGGCTGAGCAGGAGGAACTCTGCTGTGATCTGTGAGACAGAAGCAATCCTGTGGTCCTCCCTGACCTCTCTGGGCCTGGGTCTCCTCATATGTAACATGAGGGAGTTGGACGAGAGACTCTCTAAGACCCCATGTAGCTCAGCAATGCCAGCTTTTAAGTTCTACACTTAATGGAAAGGCTTTTCATTTAATCAAGAAGAAATCAATCAAGTGGAAATACTTACACAGCAATCCCAAAACAATCAGTGCAATGAAAATGTGAACCAGAAGGGTGGTGATGAATCGGAAGGTGAACATCATGGCCAAAGACAAGGCTAGAAAATTAAGCAAAACATATAAATTCTAACAACCACCAAGGCATGGGGGGGATGATAATGGGGCTGGAACGCCTAAACCTTCCAAAAGAGGGAGGGCTGAGGACTTCCTTCAATCTCTAGATATCTTGGACATCTACCAAAGAAAAAAACAAGACACACCCAGGCCCCTCTCTGAAGCATACACAAGTGAGGTCTGTGACAGTGCCACTTCCTGAAAGTGCTAGCATTCTTCTTGAATTAAAAAAAAATTCTTTTAAAGCAGGTATTATTCCCCAAAACCCTAAACTTTCTTTTTTTCTTTTAAGTCCAAATGAACCATCTAAAATTTTTTATCAAACTTAACTCTTTTGATTTCATAACTTATCTAAAGTTCTAATTTTCTGTTCTCAGATACTCTCATTAAATATGAAAGATGAATGCCTTTAAAAATGAAAAATTTAAGATTATAAGATGTATGTATAAAAATCTGCACATCTGTTTCCAATTCGGGAGTTTTTAGGCCTATGAATTTATTCTAAGTACTTCAGTGAATTTATAAATACTATATTACTTATTTTTCTAAACAAGAATTCAAGATTACATATAGATATTTGGGTGTAGTGGTTAAGAACACGGGTTTAGAATCAGATAGGTCTGGGCTGAGTCTCAGCTCTGCACCTCTGCTTGGCCAAGCCTCAGACCTCTCTAAGCCTCAGCTTCCTCTCCTGCAAATGGTGATAGGGTTCTGATGAGGTTTAATGTGTTAACAGCAAGCAGGATGTCTGGCCCATCTGGGTCATAAAAAGTCTGGAAGTTACATAACGGTGGCTAGTTAGGCATCCCCAAGCATTCAGGAATTAGTAACCTTTAGGTAATGAAATTATGGAAAACTCAATTTGTAAACTGGCAAAATTATGTTAATGGCTGATCAAAGAGTTTCTTTCAACCTTCCAAGGTTGGGAGACAGCCGCTGTAAATAACGGGGTAAATAAGAGGCCACTGCTATTGCCTACAGCAGCAGAGAGAACTAATTCGTTCAAAGAGAAGGTCGACTCTTAAAGGAGCTCATCGAGCTGAAATAGCAAATGGGAAGTCAAACGGTGACGAGCGCCTGGGGGGCTGCTTCCAGAAAGGCCGGGAAAAGGCATGATCTGGCTCAAGACCTTGACCCTCCTACAACCCAGCAGGCCTGTTCCTAGGAGGAGCTGGATACATCAGGTCAATGCCCTCTGATGCTATGCCCTCTGTGCTACATGCAATGATGCACACACCTCCTTCCCTTGCTCACCAAGCAGCCTTGTGATCGGGCTTGCCTAGGGGAAGAGGGCTCGCGGGCCAGAGGACATGCGTTCCTGGTACTTATCATGGCCACTTCACAAAGTGGCAATCTGCTCTGCACATCCATCCTTATGCAGAGCTGAGGGGCAGGCCCTGGGACGCGGTCACTCTCTAAGGCAGCCCCACCTAGTGAGGCCTCGGGGCAGAGAGCCAGCTGGCCTCTCCCCAGTCTTACTGCCCCCTGCTCCACTTGAACCTGAAACACTGAAAATAACTACAAAGAAAATATATGAAGTTTTATATTTAAGTCAAGAGGCTAATTTCCATTGTACAACATACATAAGTGCTAGAAACTTTGGTATAAATAGTCACTGAAATAAAATTAATTGAAAATTACCGAAGGCGAGGACACAGAGACCGAGGATTGTGTCTCTTCCTGACATTATTCCACTTAGAATTCGATGGAGGGCGTCAACATCATTGATCAAAACAGATGCAAACAGGGAATAACACTCAGGAGTTTGAGGGATGCATCGATTAAACAAGGGAAAAGACTTGCTAAAAAATAAAAGAATAAGTGGCAAAGATGTTTACTTAATTACTTATCTTAAAAAAAGATGTTTATTTAAAATTCTCAGCAACCAAAATGTATAAGATCTACAATAATAAAAAGAAGTTTAACATCTTGTTTGCAGTCTACACCTTACAAAGCCAGGCATCTGTGCTGCCAGTGTTCCCCTGATGCCCGGATGGGAAACTGATTATGGAGACCCACAGACACCAGGAACCTAATCTTGGGGAGTGACATTGCTGACTCTCATGTCTTGGCCCTTCCTGGATAACAAACTACCAACTCCAACGCAAGAATCACATTTCTTTTAGGAACTATTAGAGATTAAGGACTGGCTCAATCAAAAGCTGTACTAATGAAACCACCAGCTTTATTTCTATCCTCTTTAAGAAGATGTAAAAGCCTTGAGAGTTTTGTTACAAACAGAGTGAGTGCTTAATAAATGAGTGATAAATGTATGAATGAAGCTGTGGTTGATAACTGCCTTGGGTAGATGAAAAAGCTGACCTCTTTTGGGGCCCTTCCTGAAACGGAAAAATGCCCAGGAATGTTCATCCTAATGCATCTTAATGAGGCCACACATACCTTCACAGCATCCTGCTCTTCTTTCCTTCTGTGGGCCCCAAACAGTGGAAATAATCCTGATCCAAGAAGTGCCAAATTATCTGACAAGTTGCTAAAACATTAGGCAGTCGCCAACATCGCATTGCCATGAAGGCAAAATGCCTTCTGAAATCCCAGTGAAGCTCAACACAGAACATACAGCAGGATCTTTCTCAGGAGTCACAACTGTATGTGAGAGTTCCCGAGTCACTGAATGGTGATTTAAGAGAACAGCAATACAACCGAGCCGTTGTTTTCTTTAAATTAAAAATTTTGCAAGTGTGATACATTCACACAGCTCAGATTCCAAAAAGGTGCAATAGGATAAACTGTGAGTAACTGCACTTTCTTCTCCTTGGGCCACGGAAATACATTTCCTCACAGGCGACCGTTGTTTTGGTTTCTTGTATATCATTCTAGAGACGTTTTTAGCATACACGAACGTAATAGGAAATTTAAATAGGAGTCTGCTGCTGAGGCTCAAAGATAATAAAAATTATATCCCCAAATGAGATGCCAGACCCCACCAAGCAGGGCTTGTCAAAAGAGAGGTAGGAGAAACCTGGTTATTCTCTTAAACCTTCACCCACACTGAATATAAGAGTGTTGGAAGTTGGAGATTAGAAGAGCATTTTATAAAATAAACTTTTACTTTTGGAATAACTTTAGTGTTACTGAAAAATTGCAAACATGGTACAGAGAGTTTCCATGTACCTTCACTCACCTCCACCTAATGTTAACATCTGACATAGCCACAGTACATTTGTGAAAATTAAGAAATCAACATTGGTGGGCTTCCCTGGTGGCGCAGTGGTTGAGAGTCCGCCTGCCGATGCAGGGGACACGGGTTCGTGCCCCTGTCTGGGAGGACCCCACATGCCGTGGAGCAGCTGGGCCCGTGAGCCATGGCCGCTGGGCCTGCACGTCCGGAGCCTGTGCTCCGCAGCGGGAGATGCCACAACAGTGAGAGGCCCGCGTACCGCAAAAAACAAAACAAAAACCAAAAAAAAATTGGTGCTACACTATTAACTAAACCACAATCTTTATTTGGAAGTCACCATTTTCCACCAATTCCTTTTTCTGTTCCGGGATACCACACTGCATTTATTTGTTGTGTCTCTCTTGGTTTGTGACAGTTTCTTAGTTCTTCCCTATTTCTCATAACTTTGACACTTTTGAAGATTCATGGCCAGGTATTTTATAAAATGTCCTTCAAGCTATAGAATGACCCTCACATTTTCTCA
Source organism: Neophocaena asiaeorientalis asiaeorientalis (assembly GCF_003031525.2). NCBI lineage: Eukaryota > Metazoa > Chordata > Mammalia > Artiodactyla > Phocoenidae > Neophocaena > Neophocaena asiaeorientalis. The sequence goes on along the minus strand of NW_020173758.1, from coordinate 1,221,833 downwards.
TGATTAGGCTGCAGTTATGGGTTTATGGGAAGAAAACCACAGAGGCGAAGAGCTATTCTCAGAGGATCACATCAGGGGACACGACAGCAACATGACACCACTGCTGGAGTTGCCCGAAATCACTTGGTTAAGGTGGCTGGTACCTGCCAGTTTTCTCCACTGGAATCTGACTATTCTTCTCTTTCTACACTCTGTTCTTTAGAAGTGATTCACTAAATCCAGCCTGCTCTCAAGAAGAGGGAAATTAAGGTCCACCTCCTGGAGGAGGAATATCTACACACATTATCTGAGATCCTCTGTAAAGATTTATCCCCTTTCTCCCATTTATTTATTTACTTAATCAGTCATTTATTTATATAAGTATGGACTCATGGATATTTACTTTATCATCAACCCTAGTACGTAGCTTCAAAATTGCTAAATAGTACCCCGTGAGAAACAAATTTACCAACTAGAGCACAGTGTTTATGTACAGTATTTTAAATTTTTTGGTGTTTTTTTTTTCTTGGCTTTAGCTTACAGTATGTAGTCACAGGGTTATTTCCCAAAGTTACTTAGGCCAGCTCCTTTTCTCTCTACTCCCTTCAGTTAGGTTATGTCATACATTTATAATAAGTTAAATTCATTTGTTGTAGTCTACATTTTATCCTGAGATCTCCTGATACCTTGGTTGATTGTATTTTTTATTTGGATACAGTTGACTGTGTACAGGTGTTGGCAAGTGCATAGACTCACGTACAAGAGCAATTCTAAAGAGATCTTTTTGTTTTTGTTTTGAGAGAGAGAACTGCCATGTGAATCTATCGCTGTCCCTTAGGGTGAGGGATACTACTCCCTCACCCTAAGATGAGAAGTGAAAAGATGTTTCCTGGAAACAGATGAGAAGTGTTTCCTGGAAAACTCAGAGGCTTTACAGACCTTAACCCATGGGTTAAGGTCTGAGCCCTGAGAACGGGGTGGGGCTGGTGTCCAGGATGGTTACATGAACGACTGTGGGGACCTTAACGGAAAGAAGCTGTGGGTAGCTGCTCAGTGCCTCGGGAGAGGGGAAGGAAGGCCCAACCAGAGGAATAGGGAAATGATCAGCCAGGGCAGAGATGCACTCGACCATGTAAGGGGCACTGCTGGTGAGAAAGTCCATTGATGGAACTTTCCAAATAACCCGGAAAGTGCTTCATGGAGAAAGCTGGCTGGAACATCTCCCAAGCCCAGAAGACTCATCCTAGAATCAGTACTAGTCAAGTAAAAATGCTCCTGGCTCCTTCTGTCTTCTCTTCACTTTTGGTGTGCCAGCCCCAAGAGTCAGAAGCCCGTTTTAGCAAGTTGGGAAAGGAAGGGGTGAGGAAGTAGGAGAGGAGAGAGAAGCAGAGGATTGCACCTCCCCTGACCCAAGCCGTCTCCCTGCTCCTGACCCAACCTGGGGGACGGAGAAGCTTCAACTTCCGGTCAAGTTTGAAGTCTGTCACACTGCGCTGAGCATTTTAATTCCTGAATTGAAAGTGTCTTTTACCACTTAAAGTGACTGAGTCCTTACTACCTAAAAGTAACCAGAGAAGTCCTGCGAACCGTGTTTTCATTCAGGGTCAGAGAAAAAACTAGTCTGGCTGAATAAATTTAAAGAGACAGAGAAACAAAGCTAGAGTGGCTTTCTAACTACATCCTATAGGTTATGTTTGATGTAATGATTATACAGGCAAATATACACACACACACGTATACATACTTATATGTATATAAACACATAAGTCACACTTATGATATTTCCTTTTTATGGAAAAGGTGGTACACTGCATACTGCTTTATAGTTAGCTTTTTTTTTTAACTTAATACATCTTGTAGCTCTGCTCACAATAGAATATAAGAGATTCCTCTTATTTTTACTGAGGTAAAATTTACAGATAGTGAAATGTACAGATCTTAAACATACAGTCAGTGGCTTTTGACAAATACATATGTCAATGTAACCACCAGCCCTTTCAAGATGCAGAACAGCTTTTTTACCCCAGAAAGTTCCCTCATGCCCCCTTCCAATCAATCTCCATGCCTCTACAGGCACTATTAATCTGATTGCTATAACTAAACATTAGTTTTGGCTCTTGTCTAATCCCATTTAAATGGAATCACATAGTACGCACTTTTCTGTGTCCAGCTTCTTACACTCAGCTGTCACATGTATCAGCAGATCACTCCTTTAACTGCTGAGTGCTGTTCCACTGTATGAATACACTACCACTTGTTTGTCTAGTCTCCTGTTGATTGCCATTTGAGTTGTTTACAGCTTTGAGCTATTAAAAATAAAGCTGCTATCCAGGACCTACTGTATAGCACAGGGCACTATATTCAATGTCTTGTCATAACCTATAATGGAAACCTGAAAAATAATATATTTATATACATACATATATATGTGTGTATAACTGAATCACTTTGCTGTATACCTGAAACACTGTAAATCAACTATACTTCAGTTAAAAAAAGATACATCATCATCATTTTTAAAAAGCTGCTAGTAACGTTCGTATAAGTCTCTTTAGGGACACACATTTTCATTTCTCCAAGTAACTACCTAAAAGTGGAATTGTTGGGTCATATGGAAAGTGTATGCTTAGCTTTATAAGAAGCACCAAACTTTTTCCAAAGTGGCTGCAGCATTTATATCCCACCAGCAATGGCTGAGACTTCTAGCTGTTCTACCTCCTCACCAGCACTTGATATGGTTCACCTTTACGATGGGAGCCCTTCTAGTAAGCATGTAGTGATATCTCACGGGATTTTCAATTTGCATTTTCCTGATGGCTAACAGTGGTAAGCATCTTTGTATGTACCTATTGGCTCTTTGTTTATCTTCTTTTGAAAAGTGTCTGTTCAAGTCTTTTGCCTGGTTTTATTGGGTTGTTTGACTTTTTGTTATTGATTTAAAGTAGGGATCAGTCAAATTCAGCCCACCATGTTTTTGTACATGAAGCTTTATTGGAGCACAGCACAATCCATTTCTTTATGTATTTTCTATGGCTGCCCTTGCCCTGCCCTGGCAGAGTTAAGTACTAGTGGATACTGAGATGATAATGTCCACAAAGCCTAAAATATCTACTATATGGCCCTTTAAAGAAAAAGATTGCAGATGCTGATTTAAAGAAATTCTTTATATACATACTCTGGATTTAAGCATTTGTCATATATACATACTGTGAATATTTTCTCCAAGACTGTTGCTTCTTTTTTTTGGTTTGTTTTGCATTTTCTTAACGGTATCTTTAGATGAATAGAAGTTTTTAATTTTGATGAAGTCCAATGTATCATTTTTTTTCTTTTATGTATAGTGCTTTGTGTGCCCTCTCAAATTTTTGCCTACTTCAAGGCGGCAAAGATATTCTTCTATTTTTCTTCTAGAAGCTTTATAGTTTTAGCTTCTTAGGTTTAGGTCTAGGATCTATCTAAAATTAGTTTTTGTGTGTGGTATAAGGTAAGAGTCCTCAATCAAAATGACCAAGTCATTTCCCCCCATGTCTTTCCACTTATTTTAGCACCATTTGTTGAAAAGGCTTCTTCTCCCCATGAAACTGCCTTGCCACTTTCACTAAAAATCAATTGGCCATGTATATGTTACTCTATTTCTGGGCTCTCTATTCTGATTCACTTATCTGTCTATCCTCATTCCAATTTTTTGTGGTACGCGAGCCTCTCACTGTTGTGGCCTCTCCCGTTGCGGAGCACAGGCTCCAAACGCGCAGGCTCCGCGGCCATGGCTCACGCGCCCAGCCGCTCCGCGGCATATGGGATCTTCCCGGAACGGGGCATGAGCCCGTGTCCCCTGAATCGGCAGGCGGACTCTCAACCACTGCGCCACCAGGGAAGCCCCCACACTGTCTTAATCACTGTAATTTTGTAATAACTTTTGAAATCAGGTGTTATGAGCTCTCTAACTTGGTTCTTCTTCAAGTTTTGTGTGTGTGTGTGTGTGTGTGTGTGTGTGTGTGTGTGTGTGTGTAAACCTATGTCTTTAGCATTTTCTATATTTTTTAGAATAAACTTGTCAATTTCTACAAAAATTATATTGGGGCACTGTGTTGAATCTATAGAACAATTTAGGGAGAAGAGACATCCTAACAATATGAAAACTTCCAATTCATGAATTAGGTATATTTCTCTACTTATTTAGGTGTTCTTTAATTTCTCTCAGCAATGTCTTATCAAAGTTTTCAGTTGAGGGCTCACATGTCTTCTGTTAAATATATTCCTAGTTATTCTATACATTTTTGATAGTGCTGAAGATGGACTTCAAAATTATTTCCTAGTTGTTTGTTGCTAATACATAGAAATGTAACTTGACTTTGTAGTTTGCAGATTTGCTAAATTCACTAAGTAATTATTTTGTAGATTCCTTTGGATTTTCTATGCAAACAATTAGGTCATCTATTAATAAAGATGGTTTCGCCTCTTCCAATCTATTTTTTTCCCTTACTTTACTGCAATTCCTAGGACCTCTATTACAGTGGTGAGTAGAAGTGGTAAGAGCATATATCCTTGCCTTGTTTCTAATTTTAGGTAGAAAGCATTTTATAGTTCACCATTATGTATAATATTAACTATAGATTTCTCAGAGATGCCCTTTATCAGACTGAGAAAGTTCTCAGCTATTCCCAGCTAGCCACTTATTTAAAAAAAAAGAGCTAAATAGTGTTACATTAAGTGATATACCATTATTTATTTAAGCAGCCCTCTATTGAAAGCCATTTAGATTGCTTTAATTATTTTGCTATTATAAACGCTGCAGTGAATAACCTTATACTAATGTCATTTCACACTGGTACATGTATACCTGAAGATTAAATTCCTAGAAGTAGAAATGCTTGATTAAAAAGCGATGAATGTAGGGAGGGGGATCAAGATGGCGGGGCAGGAGAATGCGGACCTCACCTCCCCCCACAAACACATCAAAAATATATCTACATGTGGAGCAATTCTCATGGAAAACTAACCGGAAACCAGCAGAAGAACTCCTATACCACCAAGGTTGCAAGAAAGATTTCTACATAACCAGTTGGGACAGAAAAGGCACTGGGTTGGGACCTGTGCCCCTGAGAAGCAAGCAGGTCAAGCCACAATCTGGGCATCCGAGTCCTGGGCTCCTGTGTGGAGAAGACAAGCCCCCTTTCCTGCTGGAAAATCTGCTGCGACAGACAGAAGGGCTAGAGAAGCCTAGACTCTGCTTGCAAGGAGTGTGTGACTGCTGTCTTGCTGACAATCAGGGTGGAGAGAGCCATGCACGGATGGCTGCTGCCTCGTCGCACTTCTTAATCAGAAGGGGCAAACACCCTGGCCCTGCTCACTCCACACCACAGCCTGCTGCGAGATCAGGGCAAAGATTCAGTTTAGCTATGCAGAACCAGACCAGGTCACCTGGGGTGTGATCCAGGTGAAGGCACAGAGGCCACTGCACATGGATGGGGCGAGTGGAGCCATAGTGGCCACTGTCAGGGTGAGCACAGGGAGGTGCCACAAGAGCACACAGAGGCTAACGGCTGAATCTCGGGCAGACAGGCACTGGTAATTCATCTAGCTACACAGAGACAGCCCAGAGGGCCTGGAATGCGGTCCAGGTGCGGCAGTGATGGCCACTGTCAGTGCATTCAGGGGTAGCAGATTATCTCCCAGTGAGAGCACCCCAGCTAAGCCCACTTCACACCACGGCTTAGCCTAGACCTGGGGCAGACAGGTCCTGGTAGAAAACTGGCACCGAAGCAGCATAGATGGCAGGCAGGAGCATAGCCACCTAAACTCCTGCAGCCACAACGTCCTGACCTGCAGCCCCAGCCCACTCCACACCACAGCCTTGCACTAGGTATGGGATGAACACAACAGAGAAAGGGATGCGATCTTGGGCTGCTTCTAAGCAGAGCCATGGGGGCCCACAGGTCCTCTGTGACCGCACGGGCCTCAATTGCTTTAGTATTCACCTCCCTAGGGGTGGGGCACGCACTCAAGGGCAATAGAGCCTGACTGAACCTGACCTTCAGGGCTTCTAATCCAACAACTGGGGAGCAGACTCTGCCCCTGACAGGGTGACAACAGCCACAGAACAGAAGGGAAGCCCCACCTCATATCCTGCACAGGGTCTAGAAACAACAACACGAACTACACCTCCTATCAAGGGGATAATGGCCAGCAAACTCTGAGGAAAGACCTGGCTGGCAGCCATACCCAAGCCAGCAACTTGTACCAAAGACATTGGACATGGACAGTCTACACAGAGATGCTCCCACATAAAAACACCCCTTCAGGACCACAGTAGATAATTGTGTTTCCTAAATTTATAAAGACAGAGAAAGTTAAATAAAATGAAAAGGCAAAGGAACTACTCCCAATTAAATGAAAAAGGAAAATCCCCTGAAAGAACAAACAATGAAACAGACCTCTCCAATCCACTACACCCCAAGTTAAAAAAGTTGGCAATAAAAATGATAACTGAATTAAGAAAGATTATTGATAGAAATGCAGATCACTGTAACAAGGAGCTAGAAACTATAAAGGTGAACCAATCAAAAAGAGACAATTCAACTGCCAAGATAAAAACCAATCTAGAAGCAATTCATAGCAGAATAAATGACACAGAAGAATGAATAAGTGACTGGAAGATAGAATAATGGAAATCACCCAAGCAGAACAGCAGATAGAAAGACAAATGAAAACAAATGAAAGCAACATACGAGACTTATGGGATAATATAAAATGTGCCAACCTACACATAATAGGCATTCCAGAAGGAGAAGGTAGCGGGGATTGAAAATGTATTTGAAGAAATTATGGCTGAAAACTTCCCAAACCTTAAGAAGGAAATACATAACCAGGTGCAGGAAGCACAGAGGGTCCCAAACAATATGAACCCAAACAGACCCACACCAAGACATATCATAATTAAGATGGCAAAAGTTAAAGGGAGGATTCTAAAGGCAGCAAGAGAAAAACAAAGAGTCAGTTACAAGGGAACCCCCATAAGGCTATCAGCTGATTTCTCTGCAGAAACTTTGCAGGACCTGAAGGGAGTGGCAAGATGCATTCAAAGTCCTGAAAGGGAAAAACCTAGGATGCTCCACCCAGCATGATTATCATTTAGAATAGAAGGAGAGAGAAAGATTTCCCAGAGAGGCAAAAACAAAAATCATCCAGCAATACTAAACCTACCCTAAAAGAAACATCAAAGGGTCTTCTCTAAATAGAAAACCCACAAGAATTTATAGGAAAGGGAAAATCATAATAGAAAAGGCAAATATATAAAAGGATTGACGATTACTTAAATAAGCCAGTACATAGATTAAACAACAATAAAAAATTGTAAAAGCAATTGTACTTACAATAAATAGGAAAAGGATAAGCATGAAGATGTAAAATATGACATCAAAAGCACAAAATGTGAGGGAGGGGAGTATAAAAATGTAGATCTTTTAGAATGTCTTTGACCTTGAATGACTATTAGTTTAAAGCAAGTAAATAGATATAGTTGTGGGTCAACATGCTTGAACTTCATGGTAACTACAAATCAAAAGCAGAACAGATTCACAAAAAACAAAAAGAAAGGAACTCAAGCATACTACAAAAGAAAGTCATCAAATCACAAAAGAAAGTACAAAAAGAAGAAGAAATGAATGAAGAAGAACTACAGAACAACTGGAAAACAAGGATTAAAATGGCAATAAATACATACCTATCAATTATTACTTTAAATGTCAATGGACCAAATGCTCCACTCAAAAGACATAGCATGGCAGATTGAATAAAAGAAACAAGAAACTACAATATGCTGCCTGCAAGAGACTCACTTCAGGGCAAAAGACACTCACAGACTAAAAATGAGGGTATAGAAAAAAATATTTAATGTAACTAGAAACAAGAAGAAAGCAGGGGTAGCAATACTCATATCAGACAAAATAGGCTTTAAAATAAAGGCCATAAAGAAAGACAAAGAAGGACATTAAGTAATGATAAAGGGTTCAATACAAGAAGAGGATATTACACTCTTTAATATTATGCACCCAGTATGGGACCTCCTAAATACATAAAACAAATACTAACAAGCATAAAGGGAGAAATGGACAAGAATACAATAATAGTAGGAGACTTTAACCCTCCACTGACATCAATGGACAGATCATCCAGACAGAAAATCACTAAGGCAACAGAGGTCCTAAATGACACAATAAACCAGCTGTAACTAACTGATATCTACAGGACACTACAGCCAAAAAAACCATAATACACGTTCTTTTCAAGCGCACATGGAATGTTCTCCTGGATACACCATGTACTAGGTCACAAAGCAAGCCTCAATAAATTTAAGAGGACAGAAATTATTTCAAGCATCTTTTCTGACCACAGGAGTATGAAACTAGAAATCCACTACAGAAAGAAAAAGAGGAAAATACTAAACAACATCCTACTGAAAAAAAAAAAACCCCAAAAAACAAACAAACAAAAATGGGCCATGATGAAATCAAAGAAGAAATTGGAAAATACCTTGATACAAATGAAAATGAAAATATAACCTTACAAAATCTATGAGATGCAGTAAAAGCAGTTCTAAGAGGGAAGTTCATAGTGATACAGGCCTTCTTTAAGAAACAAGAAAAATCATAAATAAACAACCTAACCGGTCACCTAAAGAATTAGAAAAAGAACAAACAAAACCCAAAGTCAGCAGAAGGAAGGAAACAATAAAGATCAGAGAGGAAATACATAAAATAGAGTTAAAAGAATTGAAAAGATCAATAAAACCAAGAGGTAGTTTTTTTAAAAGATAAACAAAATCAACAAACCTCTAGCCAGGCTTACCAATAGGAAAAGAGAGAGGATCCAAATAAACAAAACAAGAAATGAAAGAGAAGAAATAACTTAATAACACAGAAATATTAAAACATTAGAAAATATTATGAACAGTTATACGCCAACAAATGGGACAACCTAGAAGAAATGGTAAAGTTTCTAGAAACATACAGCCTACCAAGGCTGAGTCAAGAAGAAACAGATAATTTGAACAGACATTACTAGAAGTGAAATAGAATGTGTAATAATAAAAAAAAAAACTCCCTGCAAACAAAAGTCTAGGACCAGACAGCTTCACTGGGGAATCTTACCAAACATGTAAAGATGAACTTATATCTATCTTTCTCAAACAATTCCAAAAAGTTGAAGAGAGAGGAACACTCACAAATTTATTCTATGAGGCTACCATCACGCTGATGCCAAAACCGGACAAAGACACTACCAAAAAAGAAAATTACAGGCCTATATCTTTGATGAATATAGATGCAAAAATCTCAACAAAATATTAGCAAACCAAATCCATACATAAAAAGGATCATACACCATGATCAAGTTGGATTAATTGCAGGGTTGCAAGAAAGGTTCAACATATACAAATCAATCAATGTGATTCACCACATTAACAAAAGACAAAAATCACATAATCATTTCAATAGATGCAAAAAAATTTGACAAAATTCAACATTCATTCATGATAAAAACACTCACCAAAGTGGATAAAGGCAATATATCTCAATATAACAAAAGCCATTTATGACAAATCCACAGCCAACACAATACTCAACAGTGAAAAACAAACGCCTTCCCACTAAATTCTACCAATAGGAAAAGAGAGAGGATCCAAATAAACAAAACAAGAAATGAAAGAGAAGAAATAACTTAATAACACAGAAATATTAAAACATTAGAAAATATTATGAACAGTTATACGCCAACAAATGGGACAACCTAGAAGAAATGGTAAAGTTTCTAGAAACATACAGCCTACCAAGGCTGAGTCAAGAAGAAACAGATAATTTGAACAGACATTACTAGAAGTGAAATAGAATGTGTAATAATAAAAAAAAAAACTCCCTGCAAACAAAAGTCTAGGACCAGACAGCTTCACTGGGGAATCTTACCAAACATGTAAAGATGAACTTATATCTATCTTTCTCAAACAATTCCAAAAAGTTGAAGAGAGAGGAACACTCACAAATTTATTCTATGAGGCTACCATCACGCTGATGCCAAAACCGGACAAAGACACTACCAAAAAAGAAAATTACAGGCCTATATCTTTGATGAATATAGATGCAAAAATCTCAACAAAATATTAGCAAACCAAATCCATACATAAAAAGGATCATACACCATGATCAAGTTGGATTAATTGCAGGGTTGCAAGAAAGGTTCAACATATACAAATCAATCAATGTGATTCACCACATTAACAAAAGACAAAAATCACATAATCATTTCAATAGATGCAAAAAAATTTGACAAAATTCAACATTCATTCATGATAAAAACACTCACCAAAGTGGATATAAAGGCAATATATCTCAATATAATAAAAGCCATTTATGACAAATCCACAGCCAACACAATACTCAACAGTGAAAAACAAACGCCTTCCCACTAAATTCAGGAAAAAGACAAGGATGCCCGCTCTCACCACTTCTATTCAACATAGTATTGGAAGTCTTAGCCACAGCAATCAGACAAGAAAAAGAAATAAAAGGTATCCAAATTGGAAGGGAAGAGGTAAAACTGTCACTATTTGCAGATGACATGATACTCTATGTAGAGAACCCTAAAGTTTCCACACAAAAACTACTAGAACTAATAAACGAATTCAGCAAGGTAGCAGGATACAAAATTAGTATACAGAAATCTGTTGTACTTCTTTACACTAATAACAAAATATCAAAAAAATTTAAAAGTCCCATTTAAAATCTCATTTAAAAAAAACACATAGGAATAAAATTAACCAAAGAGGTGAAAGACTATATGCTGAAAACTATAAAACATTGAAAAAGAAACTGAAGAAGATTCAAAGAAATGGAAAGACACCCCATTCTCTTGGATTGGGAGAAGTAATATTGTTAAAATGGCCATATTACCCAAGGCAACCTACAGACTTAATGTGATCCCTATCAAAATATCCGTGACATTTTTCACAGAACTAGAACAAATAATCCTAAAATTTATATGGAACCACAAAAGACCCCATATTGCCAAAGCAATACTGAGAAAAAAGAACAAAGCTAGAGGTACAACCCTTCCAGACTTCAGACAATGCTATAAAGCAATGGTAATCAAAACAGCATGGTACTGGCACAAAAGCAGACATATAGATTGATGGAACAGGATACAGAGCCCAGAAATAAACCCACACACCTATGGTCAATTAATCTACGACAAAGGATGCAAGAACATGCAATGGAGAAAAGACAGTCTCTTCAATAAGTGGTGCTGGGAAAACTGGAGTTACTTGTAAAAGAATAAAATTAGAACATTCTATAACACCATATACAAAAATAAACTCAAAATGGATTAAAAACCTAAATGTAAGACAAGATACTAAAAAACTCCCAGAGGAAAACATAGACAGAACACCCTTTGACATAAATTTTAGCAATAGTTTTTTGCATCTGTCTCCTAGAGCAAAGGAAACAAAAGCAAAAATAAACAAATGGGACCTAATTAAACTTAAATGCTTTTGCACAGCAAAAGAAACCATCAACAAAATGAAAAGACAACCTATGGATTCAGAGAAAATATTTGCAAATGTTTGCACAGCAAAAGAAACCATCAACAAAATGAAAAGACAATCTATGGATTCAGAGAAAATATTTGCAAATTATGAGACTGACAAGGGGTCAATATCCAAAATATACCAATAGCTCATATAACTTAATACTGAAAAGATAAACAATTCAATTAAAAAATGGACAGAGAACTCAACAGACATTTTTCCAATGAGGAAATGTAGGTGGCCAAGAAGCACGTGAAAAGATGCTCAATATCGCTAATTATTAGAGAAATGCAAATCAAAACCATAGTGAGGTATCACCTTGCACCAGTTGGAAGTGCCGTCATCAAAAGTCTACAAATAATAAATGCTGGAAAGGGTGTGGAGAAAAGAGAACACTTGTACACTGTTGGTGGGAATGTAAATTGGTGTAGCCACTAGGGAAAACAGTATGTAGGTTCCTTTAAAAAACTAGAATTAGAGCTACCATATGATCCAGCAATCCCACTCCTGTGCATATACTAGAAAAAATGAAAACTCTAATTCAAAAAGATACATGCACACCAGTGTACATAGCAGCACTATTTATAATAACCAGGACAGGGAAGCAATCTAAAATGTCCATCAACAGATGAATGGATAAAGAAGATGTGGTATCTACATACAATGGAATATTACTCAGCCATAAAGAAGAATGAAATACTGTCATTTGCAGCAACATGGAGGGACCTAGAGAATATTATACTTAGTGAAGCAAGCCAAAGAAAAATACTATATGATATCACTTATAATGTGGAATCTAAAAAATATTATAATACAGATGAATCTATATACAAAACAGAAACAGACTCATAGACATAGAAAACAAACTTGTGGTTACCAAAGGGGAGAGAAAGGGAGTATGCGATTAACAGATACAAGCTACTATACATAAAATAGATAAGCAACAAGGATTTACTGTATAGCACAGGGAATTATATTCAATATCTTATAACAACATATAATCAATATAATCAGAAAAAGAAAAACTGAATCACTATGCTGTACACCCGAAACACAATATTGGTTTAAGAGTTCTTTAAAAATTAATTAATTAATTTATCTTTGGCTGCATTGGGCCTGCCTTGCTGCGTGCGGGCTTTCTCTAGTTGCAGTGAATGGGCTTCTCATTGCGGTGGCTTCTCTTGTTGCGGAGCACGGGCTCTAGGCTCGCGGGCTTCATTAGTTGTGGTTCGCAGGCTCTAGAGCGCAGGCTCAGTAGTTGTGGCGCACGGGCTTAGTTGCTCCGCGGCACGTGGGAGCTTCCCAGGCCAGGGATCGAACCCATGTCCCCTGTATTGGCAGGCAGATTCTTAACCACTGTGCCACCAGGGAAGTCCCCTAACACAATATTGTAAATCAACCATACTTCAGTAAAACATTAATGAATGTATGTACCTTCATGACTGATGAATATTGACGAATTACCCTCAGGATCCTGCCTCAGCATTGTATGGAAGTGCCTATTTCCCTACACTCTTGCCAAAGGTGTTTTTTTTTAACATGTTGCCAGGCTATGGGGTGAAAACATTAGAGTCTTAAATGGAATTTACCCTATTGTGAGGGAGGTTCATTCTTTTTTAGTATCTTTAAAAAATATTGTGCTTTTTCTCTGCAGCACCTATTCATATTCTTTTTTTATTTTTATATTGAGATATTGGTCTTTTAAAAGTTGACTAGTAAGGCCTTTCATAAATTAGAGATTAATCTTTTTTATATGAATAGCAACTTATTTGCCTGTTAATTTTGCTTCTAGTGTTTTGTCATGCAGAAATATTTGTTTTTAATATACTCAATGAATTTTTAATTTTATGCCTCCTGAATTTTAAGTCATGGTTAGAAGCCTTCCTTACTTCCAGGCTATAAGAGAATTCTCTCATGCCTTCTAGTACTTCCTGGTTTCACTTTATAAGTTAAAATCTTTAATCCATTTGGAATTTATCCATATAAGCCACGAGGTGTAGATCCAGCTCTTCCCTCTGGATGCCTACCCAGCTGTCCCAACCTACATGTTGAACAGTCCATCTTTTTGTCACTGATTTGAGAGGCCATTTTTTTTTTATCATTTACTCAATTCTTGTAAGAATTTGGGTCTATTCCTGGATTATATAATATCTTTCACTGATCTTTCTACATATGAACTAGTACCCAGCATTTTAATTATTAAACATTGTTTTAAAAACTGGAAGGGCTGGTTTTCCTTCATTGTTTTTCTTTTTCAGATTTTTCTTGGCCATTTAAGAAAGTTTTTTCCTTGCAAACTTACATCAGCTTATCTAGCTACTGAAAAAATCCTGCTATTTTTATTTTAATCATGATAAACCTATAGCTCAACTTAGACAGAAATAACATCTTAATAATGTAGGGAGAAGTAACATTTTTATAATGTTGAGTCATACTGTCAAGAACAATTTCTGTCTTCTGATTTGTTCAAGCTTTCTTTGTAGCTTAGGAATATATGAAAGTTTTCTTCCTGTGGCTCTTGTATATTTCTTGTTAAATTTATTTCTAGGCACTTTTGTGTTTTTGTAGGTGTTTTTTCTTGCTGTGGTAAAAGGAGTCTTTTCAAAAAACATATGAATGCTACAGATTTCAGTATATTTATCTTGTTCCCTGCCACCAAAGTTTCTTGTCATTTGTAGCTTTTCAGTTAATTTTCTTACCACCTACAGAGTAATAATTTTACCTCCTGCTTTTCAACTTCTAAACCTCTATTTTCTTTTTCTTTGCTTTTACTAAATAGTCTTAATACCAAAGAATTTGAATTGTTTTGAAAGAAAATGTTTTCTGAACTTTCATTTAGTGTTTCTGAAAAATAAGGTCAGATATATAGATTCAATGTCATTTTATATTCCCCCAAACATAATTTTCCCTAAGAGCTTAATCTTGTCAACATAGTTTGCTAAACATGGTGCTTTTTAGGCATTTAACTTCCCTGTACTGGTAAAGAATGACCCATCTTACCCCAGAGAGTGATGAAGAGAGGCATGTAAAGTGTGGGTCACCCCTGGTGACCAGCTAGCTGGTAGGTGGCTGACCGGGTAGCTGCCTACGGAGTACCTCATTAGCTGGGGCAGGGGATGTGTCTCTTGGCCACAAACTGTGATTTCTTCCCCACTTCTGCTTTTCCTCTCCCCATCAGCAAAGCCACTCAGATATGCTGGAAGTAATTTGGAGAGCTGACTGTATATTTAGGTGACTCTCTATATGGAATTTATTCAAGCAAACAATGCAGTGACATGCACAGGCACCAAGGTGAGAGGCTAGAATTTACTGGAGGGAAAAGCCCAAGCCTTTCACATTTTAAATATATGGGGGACTCAAAATACAAATATTACACTGAACACCAAAAGGAAAAAGATATGCTTGCTTGTTATCTTCTGCAGTATTTTTTCACTGCTCTTAGAAGCTCATTCCTAGGTACACAAATCTTCTTGATACTCAGTCATTGCTATAAAAGGGTATGTTATACCTCACGTGACCAACCCAGAGAGAAGAAACAATTGGCTTAGTCAAAAAGAGGTATTTAGAAAATGTGCTTTGGCCGTATAGCCACACTTCTCATGTTCTCAAGCTTTTCACTCTTGGCACTGCTCTTCCATGATAAATATGATAATTTCCATCTTAAAACAACCACTTGCTTGTGTAGGAAAAGGAAATGGAGCCCTCGAGCCTATTTCTATCTCCCTAACTCCATCCAAGAAAAGCCAATCAGCAGTTTTGTCTTCACTTGAAAAGTTAGCGTTGGAAAGGTCTGCATTTAAGGGGTGAAAGGCGTAGGATCGGCTTGAGCGGTAGAAAAGATGGTGCCCCGAGGACACAGTGTACAGGACCATCCTCCCAGCGCCCCCGCCACCCCCCCCCCAAGCTTGATGTGAGCCTAAGGAGGCCATTTGCCAGGCAAAATAAAACCAACGAAGTCTTGACTGTTTGTTTTGGGTTATAGGAACAAATATGGACGCTGTTTGGGTTTGAATGCCAGCTCTTCCACTTGTGCAACCTTAACCTACCTCTGCATCAGCTTTCTCAGCTATAAAATAGGGTTGAAACGATATCCACAACACAGAGGTTTTATGAGGTCCAAGTAAATTAATACATGTAAAGAGCTTAGAAAAGTACCTGGCAAGTATCAGAGCTCAATAGATGTTTGTTGTTATCATCATCAATATCAAGATATAAGCTTCCCATGGAATTACAGTTACCATCCCATTTACAGTAAGAGGAGAGTTTATCCAACTCTGGTTTAATTACAGCCTTAAAAATTCTATTCTCTTTCAATTCCTTCTGCAGGTCCAGTTACAAATAGTGTTCTTTAAAAAATCCTTCTCAAAAGACAAACACTGCACTACGTTACTTATATGTGGAATCTAAAATAGTTAATCTCACAGAGGCAGAGAACAGAATGGTGGTCACCACAGGGGAGGGAGGGAAAAGGGGAGATGTTGGTCAAAGGGTATAAAGTTAAAAAGAACTTCTCTCTGCCTGTTAAATAATTTTCTTTCAAGTTACTACAACATTTTTGTTTTTTTTTCCCCTGGATTTAGTTATGTTTCATTGAGACATGTTTATGACATCTAACAAAAATCAGAATTAAAAAAGTAAGATATTATAGTAAAATGATATGGTATTCTCCTCTGGAAATAATTCTCCCCTTTTCAATTACTTATAACACAAAGCATTTATTTTAGAAAAGAAGGGCACAAGGATGGTTAACTATATTCTTCCTCCTATTCTGTTAAAATCTCACTTTTTAGCACCTGCTATCTCAGCATTTTTCAAGCTGCATTTGCAGCCTGTTAGAAGATTATGAAATAGATTACTTTTTTAAAAAGTGAAATGGAATAGAAACTATTAGTGTGAATCACATGCAGTAAGGGGAAGTCTTGTTTTGTGAGACTTTTATTTCTGTTCCATATACAGAAGTATGTATGAAGCTATGTATGCTGGGGTTGTGATGTAATACATGTCTTACTGTGAATCCCAGTCACGAGTTTGATGAACACTAGAGCAGGGGGTTGGCATGATGCCTTGGTTCTACTTAAATTGTCATTATCTTGAAGGGATTGTGCACAGAGGTCTCATTCACTGTAAACATATGTACAATTTTCAAAAGAATGGTAATGCAAAATAAACCCAAGTCCTCCTTCAGTACATCTCAGCATCCTGATGGTGGCAATGAATATTAATTGCATTTTTCCCCTTAGTCTTCTCAATGGCTCACACGTGAGCCATTTACCGTGGCAGTGCAACTACTGTTTCACCATTACAACTTTAATTATAGGGGACCTCCTCTGTGCCAAGTACTGCCCTAGTTGATTGGGATGAATAAGACGCTGAAAGCAGTTCACTGAGTGGTGTCCTTGAGAAGGACCTGTTTTTTATTCTCATTGAGAAGAAAGGTGTGGACTCATTTGGCCTTGCCCACCAAGGCCTGTTTCTTATGGAGAAATCTAGAGCTAAAAAAAACTAACAATGTCTGGTTGCAATAAAAAAGCAAAAGTAAATAATTTCTACTTTGTAATAAACAGCTGGAGTAGAAGAAACACACCAACTACTTTAAAAAATCATTCATTTGGTAATAATTCATATAGTACATTTTGCTAGCTCCAAGGCTGTCATTTGAAGACTACGTGTATTTTTACTGTTTGTTGAGTTTTCTCCTTATTTAGCCTCGTTTCTAATCCATTGTCCTAAGCCAATATGTATATTGCAAATAGCCCCTCCTTGTTTATCCCTGGCCTCCTGTAAACCATAAGCTCCCTGCAGGCAGGGGCTCTACTGGATATCTCCTTTGGGCTGCTTTCTGTGATACCCAGAAGAGTAACAGCCTCCCACCAAGTACCCAATAACTTTTGTTAATGGATAAGGAAAACGTATAGAAGCTTTTACCTTGGAGGAACTGGTAGCCTGGGGCACAGCGAGTCTGCATTTGGATTCTGGGTGTAGTTGAAGGAATTCAAACTATAAACACACAGGAAGGACCCTGGAAGCAGAAGACACACAGACTGTACCACCTTCCTACGTTGTGCTTATCTTTCTAGGGGAGCCAGTAAGGAAACCATAGTCATTTTACCAAACTGGGGAAAAAAAAAAAACGAGAATAAATCACTCAGGTTTAGAAAACAGGTCTCTGGGTGACCTAAGACAAAAAGAATCAGCATCAAAACTGAGACTGAGCTAGGTCCTCTCTTTTTCTCTCTCCAAAATGCCAAATTCAAAAATGAAAGTTATACGATAGGTACTAAAACGATAGGAAGATGAATTATTATATAGGCTTCATATTTTTAACCCAGCCTTGCAAACAGGTTTTAAAACTCTGGCACCCCATTTCACAAGCAGATGAAATTTGCAGTGGGTTGTCTCGAATTTCTTTTTACTTTCCTTTGCTTGTTTAACGCTTAAAATATAAATCTGAAAAGCAGGCTCAGAGCAAGTTACACAAATGCTTTTGGAACAGCTTAAGGCTATCCCACTGGTCAGTGAAACTATCATGGCCCGAACATCTTAATGAAAGAACATACCTGTCGGCAATTCAACCCAAAGCCTGTGGGTGCCTCTCTAGGACTGGATGTGCCAAGTGCACAGAGCTCTCTGACCTCCATCTGACCTTGCCTTTGGGCCCTAAATGTCTGCTGTCTCCTCCCGCTCTCTACGGCAGACCAGTCCCTGGCAGTTAGCAGAGAACAGCTAGGGTTTCAGATGAATTCCAGATAAACCTGAATGAAACTGAACAGCTCAGGAGAAAATGTTCATGGCCCTTTCTACACAAGGAGAGGCACCCACAGGAAGGACAATTTCCAGTTTTGCAGAGAAAGCCAGGGCAGGGCAAGTTATCTAGGTCTGCACAGGTTACCCTGCTGTGGTCCCCAGCCTCAGAAGGAAGAGTGACCCCATCCCTCGGTACCTACCAGTAGTGTTTGCAAAGAGCTGGACCTCTTCCAGGGTATTAAGCTGCTCTTCAGGACAGCTGGACACACAGAGAATGGTGGAACTGAACCTCACATCCTTGACTTCCAGGTTGCAGGAATTCATAAAAAACACGTATCTAGGAGACAAATGAAACAG
This sequence comes from Neophocaena asiaeorientalis asiaeorientalis, assembly GCF_003031525.2. Taxonomy (NCBI): domain Eukaryota; kingdom Metazoa; phylum Chordata; class Mammalia; order Artiodactyla; family Phocoenidae; genus Neophocaena; species Neophocaena asiaeorientalis. The sequence continues at coordinate 1,203,175 of NW_020173758.1, read as the reverse complement.
GAGAAGAATGTCGTAGAGCATTTCCTGTCATTGAGTTTGATTGTGGGACTTAAAAATATCCACACGCTATCAAATGTGGGAATAATTAAGGCAAACTTTCATCATCAAATACTTCCACATAATTTAACATGTATTATGCCTACCTCGGTTCATCTATGGAGTTGTACAGCTTGGCAACCATATTCAAATGTTAACAAAACTTCCCTTTTCCAGATTCAGCATTTTCTGGGATGTTGATTAACACTAGGGAGTTCTCCGAACAAGTCACTGAGGAAGGGAAAGGACTGATTAAACTGTCCCTGGTTTGCTAGGTGAGGCCAGTGCATGAACTACTCATGAAGTCCACAGAAAGCATATTTGTACCCAAGAGTGTTCAATTATACCTCAGAGAATAGCTGAACCCAGGGAAGTGAGAAGTGGAGAGGAGGAGACCAAGGCTGTGAATTAAAGGCTTACCCCTCCCCCTGCCTCCCAGTTTGAGACAGGAAACTCATGAGACCCTTCCTGCTGCAGCCACTGGGCACGAGAACAAAACTGGTTGTTGACATTAACAGGGTCACATGCTGGTTGGCAGTGGCAGCTCTCAGGCCCATGCCCTACACTTAACCGGGTTGCTGAGATCAGAGGAATGTCAGACCAAGAGCCCTGTAGGCAGTCCTCCAGGGGAGGGACTGGAGAAGGGGTGCCAGAAGCTTCTTTATCCTCCAACTGGGGTTGGGAGAACGGTGGGTGGTGTAACAGGAGATGGGGGAAGAGATTTCCTTGGTGTATGATAAATACGTACTTTATTCTACTTATTAATTTTAAAAAATTGTAGTAAAATACACATAAAATTTTACCGTCTTAAAGCTTTTATGTGTGCGGTGGCATTAAGAACATTCACATTGCTGTGCGGCAATCACTACCACCCAGAACTCTTTTCATCTTGCAAAACTGAAACTCTGCACCCATTTAATAATAATTCATCACTCCCAAACCCTGGCAACCACCATTCTACTTTCTGTCTCTGCGAATGTGATTACTCTAGATATCTCATATAAGTGGAATCATAAAATATCTTTTTGTGACTGACTTATTTCACTTAGCATAATATCCTCAAGACTCATCTATGTTGTTACATGTGTCACAATTGCTTTTCACACACATTTTGTTCATTTATTCATCTGCTGATGGACACTTGGTTGCTTCTACCTTTTGGCTATTGAGAATAATAAAATATGTACTTTTCATTTCAAAGAGGATGACTATTTCCCAGCATTGCATTATGAATACAATGTCGAAACAGGAGCACAGGTGCATCTGGGGAGCCCCTTCCTCTCCTGTCTTCTTTGTGAGTGACACCCACAAGTGCAGGGAGAAATGCCCCTCAGGCAGTCCATGTTCAGCAGTGCAAAGCCCCCTCCTCAAGAGCAAATTCAGGGGTAGAGGAGGCCTGGTCGGAGATTTGTATTTGGTGATTCCAAACTTATACTCAGGACCTATCTAGACCTTTAAGATTTCTTTCCTAGGAGCTGCTTTTGATTATCAAGTCTTGAAATTATCACAAGGCTGTATCCATCTTAGAAAATCATGGCCAGGGATTTCTCTCCCCTCAGGGATTCCTGTCTCTTCTCTCCCCTTTTTGTTTCTGTGTTGGAGTCGGTGGGAGAAAAGTGAGACACCAAAGCTGAGATTGCCATAGCTGAGAGTGTAGGCTGGGGAGGGAGTGGGACACAGGTCCCCAGCATTCGCAGGTGGGATTCAGGTATTTCCACACAGAAACAATACTGTGGATGGTGTATAGTTAGTAACATGATTCTGATACATTATGGATAATAATAGTGACAACTAACATTTATTAAGCCTTAGCTCGTGCAGTGTCTCAGTGGATCCTTAAAACAATCTTGTGAGGTGGGTCTAATAACCAGTTTAAAAAGATGAAAACTCAGCTCAGAGAGGTTAAGTACTTTGCCCAATTTCAATTTAGGGCTGGCTGACTCTAAAACCTGTGTCCTTACTACCACACACGTCTCCCCCTCATGAGTTGGGCGGACAGAGTTATGAGTGGGAAAACAGTTTCCAGGCTCAAACGACTAATTTATACAAAAGTTTTGAAATCTAGCCCCTCTGTAGGTTGGGGACTTACTTGAAAACTTACTTTTTTAGGGTCATGTCCTGCCCCGAAAGAGGGGCCCCTTCTACTGGGGAGTTCTTCTTGCCACACACGTTGCCAAAGCTGTCGTAGCCGAAGAGGAGTCTTCCTGTGGCCCCAGCCGTCACTGAGTAGCCCATGATGAACACCTGGCAAAACCCAAGTAGCTGCTATGAGAGCCTGGCCAAGCGCTGGAAACTGGTCCCCCACATCCTTGGATGTTGATATAAAATGGAACTGGGTGGAAACGAATCTCCCCAGCATCACTGCACTTTCCTCCTTCATCAGTAATACCAGCGAATCAGAGCAGTTAGCGTGCTGCTCCTCTAGTACGTGCTTTACCAGGTTAGGAAGGGAGAACATTCTAAAACACTGAAGCAGATTCCTCTCTATTTTCTCACCAGTTTGTGCTTCTCACCTTCTTCTCCAAGAGTCTGTCATTTTTTTCTTCTTGGCCTATGTTCACCAGGACAATTCAATTTTTTTCCACTTGAGGTTCTTGTTTTATCTAAGGTCATAAGCAAGGCTATGCTGCCTTCCCTGAGGTTCTATCCATCCGTCCAACCCTTCCTTCCTTCCACCTCCCTCAACTTTTCTTTTTGTCTTGTATTTAGGGGATTCTAACTCTCTGTCCATAACAAGTGAGAAAATGGTGTTTTGGAGTAAGTCCTTAGAAATACACAAGATAGGGCTTCCCTGGTGGCGCAGTGGTTGAGAGTCCGCCTGCTGATGCAGGGGACAGGGGTTTGTGCCCCGGTCCGGGAAGATCCCACATGCCGCAGAGCGGCTAGGCCCGTGAGCCATGGCCGCTGAGCCTGCGCGTCCGGAGCCTGTGCTCCGCAACGGGAGAGGCCACAACAGTGAGAGGCCCGTGTACCACAGAAAAAGAAAAAAACAAAAAACCACAAGATAAAGAATCTCAGGAATTCTACTGGACAAGAACATCATGAAATCTATAGTCACTTTTGTCCAATTCCAGAATGAATGTGGACTATTTAAAATATTCAGCTCAAACGACTGTTCCCTTAATATGCATTGACAGGCCCTCTACTCGGATTGAGTCTGTATCTTCCCATAACATAAGCTTAGTGTTGTAAGTTTCTCAATCTACAATGCGTAGAATACCATTTAATACTTGGAATCTATAGCACTGGTACCATATGTTCCAAAGGTACATTGTCCCAAAGTCAAATATGTTTCAGATACTCTACATTCATTACTAATTTAGGAATCAAACTAACAGTCTTAAAGTGCCCAGTGTGTGCTAGAGACTGTTGCTGAGGGACATAGAAACAAACACAACCGAGCCCCTGCCCCTGAGGAATTCGGCCTAGAAGACAGGCAGGGCTCAGGGCTTATAAACAGCTGGCTTCCTGCGGAAGGAGGCTCTCTGGCCCTCCTACTCTGCTAGCACCTCCTCAGTCTTGAGGTCAAACTGCAGGACGAGTGGGTCACCCTTGCCGGTGGACAGACCCCTTACCCTTTACTCTGAGGCTGTGGTTCTGGGTGTGACCGTGGGCCCATGTGGCTGACGTGATAGGCTGACCCAGCCCCCGGGTGTTCCCTTCCTGCCCTTCCTTCTGGAGTGTGGTCAGATCCTGATTGGTTTTGGACTTAGAGGGAGGAAAGAAGTCCTGGGCTTTTGCCCGGCTCACCAGAGATCTAATAATGAAGTGATATTTCCCATTTATCAGCATTCTTTATGTTAATGTCCCCCTTGGGAAGCTTGTGGGGAGGAGTAGAAGGGTTTTTTTGGGGGGGGGTTTCTGGGGGGAACAGATTTGGGTAATCCTGAGTCCCTGTCATACTACTACTACTTTAAATCATCAAAAGTTTTTTCCAATTTCAAACACACAATTGCAATTCCAAAGAGTAGGTGTGTATAGCAGTTATAGTGGGTTATCAAGGAGGTCACTGTCAACTGTACTGGGGGAGATCTGGAAAAAGCAGTCTTGAAAGATGAGTAAGAAAAGGCAAGGTGGGAGAGGACACTGGAGAGGTAGTAGAGGCAGAGATGGTCCAGGATTTGAGCCGTTCTGTTCTGTGTCTTACGCACATATAAAGAAAGGCTGGTACTCTTTCTGTTTATAATAGACTGTCCCTGCTTGTAATTCTGGCCCCTCACCCCAAACCTCCTTCGTCTAGCCCTAACTCAGGGTAGCACCATCAATAACCCCATCCCGCATGTGCCTTGTCACTGGTCAGGATGTCACAAGACCGATCAGAAAGCCGAACAGCAGAGAGGCAGAAAAAACACTCCTTGCTATCTTGGCTGTGGTTAAAAAAATGTTGCAAAGATACTAAAAGCTAGTCACCTAAGGAAGAATTATCATTATTCAAATTTAATATAGTAAAGAGAATGTGGGCATTTCAGATTTATTTTGCAAAGGACATATAAATTTAAAGCAGCTTCTAGCTCTGTACCACCTCTCAGATGGTTCTTAATTCTTCAGGCTGTGATGCGCCATCTACAAATCCTCTCCTCACAAAGCCGTTGGTTGAAGGTTTGGTAGTGCTGCACTAGGTTTGAATTGTAGAGGGGCCAGGGAAGATCATTAACAGCCCAGGTTCAAGGCTGCCAGGTACTGGCAGAACAGCTGCTCCCTGCATTTATACAATAGCAGATCCAGAGAGAAATACCAGCATCTGTGGGCAAGTTTAGGTGGAGGTGTTGTAGGGACAGTTTCTCGCAGCTCCTAGAGAAGAGCTCCAAGGGTCATAATAGAAGCAACACAGAACATTCAATTATGCCTTTAAGGACCAACCTTCCATCGTGCCTGTTACCCATCTGCCTGTGAGAAACCAGTCGGTAAGTCAGCAACTGAATAAATGCCTTTCTTACTTGGAAAGAAGAACAAATATATTTTAGGGTTTATTCAAATTTGTTTCCTTTCAACAGAGGTAATTATGTGATAGCTACTGTCCAGCTTTATAGACTGATCATTTACCATGCAGCAAATAGCACGGCTCAGTCTGGAATGGATGCTTTCATGAACATACGCTTTGAAGAAGTTGAGTGAGCTTTTTTCTGCTGTTAACTACAACTCTAAAATAAGTACAAAGGCTACAAGATTCAGCTTCCAAGAGACCCTCCCAGGACAAAAATGGCACAGCATGAGGTCTACCATCAATGAGACACACCTGGAAACTAGAGTAGGAAGGGGGAATCCCATTACCTATCAAACTAGAGGGTTTATAGCAAAGGCGTGTTTATCTATTAGCTGCTAAACACAACATATGGAGAGGGCATTACACTCAGCTAAAGTAAGAAGAATTTATTGATATTTCTAGGCTTACACTGGATTTCCCTTTGTTAGAGGAACATTTTATCAATGTTTGGGGGGCTGAGATGAGATGGTAAAAGAACTTCCCCTCAGTGAGCTGGGATAATAAGAGACCACATATTGGCCTATTAAATAACAATGCCACTTTAAACGGTGGTTCTCATTTCCAAATGGAGTCTCGCATCAGAACGTGACTGACAGCAATAAGCCAGCCTCTCCAATTTACCGAGCCTAGGAGGTTGAGACACCTGACAGGAATTTCGGAGAACTGCTGTTTACCCTGCGGTACTGGCAGATAGATCGCTCCCTGAAGCACAAACTTTAACCTCGTACCACCCGGAGCCTTCTCCCCAGGAAAGGCCCTGGGGACGCTATTTACATTTGGGGCACAGCTATCGCAGGACACACACACATACTCTGGTCTCTTCCCTGCCAGGCGCTCACACTTACCAAACCAGCCCAAAAGAGAAAGAACAGGAACAACCAGGCCTTATCTGTGCATTTCCTATAAATCTGAGGTCGCCACTGTCTTTGCCTGGGGGTTGTCTCCGTGGAAACCTTCCAGAAAAAGAAGGAAGAGTATTGAGGAAAAGAGGATAATCATACAGGTCTCAACCTGGAAAATGAATCGAAACTTACTTGAAGACTGCTCAGAATAACCCATTCCTTTTTTTTTTTTTTTTTTTTAAACGTGGCCGCCTTAAGCTCTCATGGAGCCTTTGAAACACCTGTCCTGTGCAGAGCGGATGTTAAGGTCCCAGTCGCCGAGTCCTTACCTGGAGGTGCCCCTAGAGGCGGCCCCAAGTTGGTGCTGGGCGGCCAGCCTCTCCCACGCCTCCGCCCCAGGACTGGGGTTCGAGGTCCTCCCCGCCAGGTGCCCCCAGGACGCGGCGGCGCCGGGGGGAGGGGGGGGCTGTGGGTATTGATCCGAGGGGATCCTGGGAGGCGGAAGCGTCCGGGCGGGCAGGTGCTTGGAGGGGCCCAAGCCTTACCCCGCGGTCCCTCCCCCGGGGCCAGGTGCAGGCCTTACCAGGTGCTCGGCGCGGAGGCACTGCATCCTGCGCTCCGCCCCAGGGGCCGCGCACTGGGAGCCCACGCAGAGCCCACGGCGGGCCGGCACGGGGCCCGGCAGTCAAGCGGCGGGAAGGGGCGCAGCGCCGCCCCGCGGCCGCCTTCGAGCGCCACGGACTTCGCCCCTGGCGCTGCCCCGAGGGACCCCCGGCCCCCGTGAGCACCCGGGCCGCCCGCCTCAACCTCCGCGCGGTGGGGCGCCCGGGAAGCCCGTGTCGCCCGCTGAAGCGCGAGGCCCCCGCTGGCCCCGCCACGACCCTGGGCGCGTCCTCTCTGGGGCGTAATGAGCCGGCGGCCACCGCAGTGAGCAGGAAGCCGAAAGTCTCAACAAACCCTTCCAGAGGGCGGGCCTGGGTGGGGTGCTGAATTACATCTACGTAGCTAACAGGTGAGTGCCCTTACCCTGCCCCTGATTCTATTTTAACTGCTTTAAGACATTATTAAACAGTCAAAAAGGCAGAAACTACCGTTATCCCCAGTCTACATATGAGGGAAACTGAGGCACGTACAGCAGCCATGTAACTTGCTCAGGGACACACAGCGAGAAAACCGTAGAGCCAGGAGTTGAACCCCGCCACGACACTCGAGGAGTTTTCGCGGTGGTCCTCTTTCCATCAGGATGGCGGCCAGGGGCTGCTGGCTCTCTCCCATAACGCGTGACCTGGAGAAACTAAAGCACCTGGAGGAACCACGGGTTCCAGGAAGTAAAACAAGAGTAAAAAGCCTGGGGAGTCTGAGGACTGCCGTAATCTGTGAGCATGTGGGCAGTGGGTGGCGGGAGGAGAGGCCGAAAAGTTAGTTGGGATGCAGGAATTTCAGGTTCTGTTCTCACCTCTCTGTCCCAATAATGGGACAATCATTGTCAGGCTGTTTACAGTTGAAATGATAGCCACCGCAGAAGCCACTGGTGGAGGAGTCCTTCGGGTAATAGCTGACCGGTGCAAAAGTGCTATCGGGGTGAGACAGTAAAACAACTGAAAATGGGCCCCCTACCCCCTTTCACTCTCTACTCCTCCCATCCACACCCCCACGGCTGCTAGGTTACTGTTTCTTTTAAGCACTGCTTCTCCCTGAGGGGAGAAACCTGGCTGAGGAATGATCTGACGTAGTGTCAGAGAGTGGGATGGACAGACGGTGGTTCTCTGGTGCCTGAGACTTAAGTTCTGGACTCATCACGGCCCTCCCACCCCTAACTCACTGGGCCTCTGGATGCATAATTATCAGAGTAGCTGAAACTCCAAGCAAACATGGATTCACAGGCCAAATAACTAGACCTGTGAGGAGTACAACTACTGTAAAACAACCACAATTGAACAATGCGTACCATCTGAAACTGAATTGTTAGAACTGATGGACCAGGGTTTTTAAATAAGTGTGATAAATCTATTCAAGAAGGTGAGGAATGACAATAGCAATATGAATCAGGGAAAAAAATCATAAAACTAAAATGAATAGAAACATTAAACATGAAAAATATGATAACTGGAATGAATATTCATTGATGCTATTAGTAACATGGGATAAATAGTAGAATAGATGCAGCTGAAGAGGAATCAGTGCTTGGAAAGAGTAGTGTCAGCAGCTCTCCAGAAGCAACAGGAAAAGGTTAAAACAAATAAGGCAGGTTATTTTACAATTTTCTAATTAATATCAAGAATAGAACTAGAACAGAAAGGGAATGATATAAAAATGGAGAGGAGGAAATATTTGAAGACACTGTGGAGATAAATTTCAAGGTTGAAAGAAAGACATAAACCTCAGATTGAAAGGGCAAATCTCAAGCCAAATATCTTTATTGTTTTAGGAATTTCTTAAAAATCCATTCATTGGAGCAATAGACTGACTACCCAACTAATTCTCATCAGAATTACAGCTTCTCCTCAGAACCATAGATCAGTCAACTGGGTGATCCCATGACTGTGCCCTTCAAGGCTCACTTCAAACCTGCCCCTTGCTGTGACCATCAATCCTCAACTGTTGAATGACAAACTTGCCCAATCTAATCAGCCTCCTTGCATTGAAAGACCCATCTTATACCAGACCCTAAAAATCTTATAAATATCCTATTCTTGAAACACATCAAATATATTTATGTTCATGAATTTACAGTAATACCAAATAGAAATAAAGCCGCATTGACTGCCCTTAGAAGGTTCTAGGGGACAAACTTATTATTTCAAAAACTGGTAAATAAAGGGAAAGAATCAAGCACATATTCTGTCTCTTCTACCTGAACCATACATCAGGGTAATCACATAACTGTTAAAGGAGGCTTCTCTTTATAGAAGTATTCTGGCTTCTAAGTGCAGAAGGAATGATAGAATTTAGGACCTCACAGTTTTCCAAACATCACAAAACAATGTTTGGAAGGCTGACAATCAGACATCAGCCTCCTCTCCGTGAAGAACACACTGTCGCCTGTGAAAGAATTGTGCCAGAAAAGTTCACATGAATCTGACTATCGATTTATAAGAAATATAAGAAATAGAGGAAACAAGTCAATGACACCACAGAGATGCCATTCAGCAAAACCAAGAATGGGAACATCTTCACACACAGGACCTAGGGTTTTAACATCAACAACAAAAACAACAGTAGCAACAGCAGCAAAAAGATTATAAGAAAAAAGACAGGGAAGGGAAACCTATAAATTAAAAGAGACTTGGGGGATACTTTAACTAATGACGATGTATGGCCATTGTTTAGATCCAGATTAAACCAACTGGAAAAATAAAAGGAAAGAAGACCGTTCAGAGGACCGTCTAGGAAATGTGAATCCCGATTGGATATTTGATAACTTTAAGTAACTTCCATTAAGGAATTTGGGGATCTGATGATGTCATTGGGGTCAAGTTTAAAAAGGAAAGTCTTTATCTCTTAGATTTACATACTGAAACTTTTACAAGATGATACAATATCTGGAATTTGCTTTTAAAAATCCAGGGCAAAGGGCAATGGGTGGAGGTGTGGGGGAAACAAGATGGACCATCAATTGATACTTGCTGAAGTTGGGAGCAGTATACATGGGGGTCCATTAAATTTTTTTTCTACTTTTATATGTTACACACACACACACACACACACACACACACACACACACACAGAAAATAACAACGCGTGCCTAGACTCCACATAGGAAGCTTCTAACACTGTATGCATGGACCTGTTATTGAACATACTTGCCTTCTCTCCTTTTATACTCCCTACTCCCTCAACCTGAGCCCATCCATTCCTCAGGAGCAACACTCCCTGCTGGACCTTAGGATGGTTGTGTCTGACTATTAGCATAGCCAAGGTGCCAGCTCTCATGGTTTCCCTCCCCCTCTGTCTCCTCTCCGACCCCATCTGGGCCCCCAGTGCTTCTGGAGCACTTTGGTCGTAACATTTTCTCCTCTTCCACGTGAATCTCTTCATCCCCTCCCTCACGCTGCTTCTTTTGCCAATCTATCTCTAGGTTTCTCATGATTCTCGCACTTGTCTTTCCTGATATTCTAATCCAACGCTTTGGCACCTTCCTTAACTTCTAGCCAAAGATCCTGGACCCTTGCTCCTGTCCCAGACCAGCCAGGGATGCAACTAGAACCACTCAAGTTGCCTGCTTTGCTTTCAAGTGTCTGACCATTACCCTTTGGGTCAGGTACTCCAGGTGCAGATTAAGGCTTGAGCTAAGCTTCAGCTGGTGTGTCTTATTGATGCTGTGCTTTGGGGCCAGCACCTGGGAAAGGTCTGGTTTCCTTTCAAGCTTCCTTCCCTTCCTCACCAGCTCCTGTGGCTGAGTTCCCAGCCTGCTTTGAACCATAGCCTGACACCCTATGGTTAAAATACTGTGATGTTGGACTGGGATAAAGCAATTTCCCTTCCAGGAATTACGGCTCACCTTAGAGAGGCAATTAGTAGAGGCTCCAGAGGGGCCAGGACCGTCAACCCAGGCCTGCGGGATCTTTCGTCATTCTTGCCTTTCCTGTCAGTTGTGAAGACTCATCCCTCAGATTGGAAGCCAGAAGTAAGATGGATACAAGGGGTCTTGGGTTTGAACTTTGGTCTTTGTAGTTGGTCCAGGAATGGTTCAAGATGCACTTGACAGATAAGGGGGCTGCAAGGGGCCATTTGGCTATGAGATAGGGAAGGGGGTGGGAGAAGGGAGCCACGAAAGGTATGTGTGTAAAGGAGTCTCAGCCCTTTGGAGCTGGGTTGAGGTAATTTCAGGATGAAAGAGTTGGAGGCTCAGAAAAGTCTTTCTTTTCTCCTTTAAATCTTTGGACAGAAATCTGGTCTCTGGGACCTTGATTCTTTTTAGCCCATCTCTGTTCAGCAAGGATCGACTAAGCATTTACTTTGTACCAGGACTTGGCCAACCCCAGGGGCACAAACACCAAGCAGGAAGATTTGGCCCTTCAAGGTCACGCTTACTTGGGGGTTGGTGATGAGATATGAGACACGTGATGAGGGTTCTTTGCCCAGCGTGATGTTTCCTGAAGCCTTCCTGGGAAAGGCTGCCTGAGTGGAGGGGCAAAGGATGAGTAAGAGATGGCGAGGCACAGAAAGGTAGGGAGGGCATTCCAGGCAGGGGACACAGCGGGGATAGAGGCCTGGCTGCATGGAACCACACAGAGAACCCCAAGCAGTGTAGCATGATTGGAGGAGTGTGAAGTGAGGGAAGGAGGGTGTGGTGAGTCTAACAGCAGAGCGTGTCAGGCCCGGCCTGCCACACCAAGTAGCTGCTTGTCCTGTGGTTATGTCTTTCCCATTCACCCTCACTTTGTAGGACAGCTTTTAGAGAATGCTGCCCTGCCCTGGTTGTGCTCAGAGGACTTGAAGGAGGGGGGCTTGTGTTCTCCTTGTATCTCAGCAGGGCCGGAAGCAAGAGTGACAACCTTGGGGCTGGGCTTGGTGAGGGCAGCAATAACAAGTGAGAAAACTCTCATGGGGAAGTGAGACACTACAGCCTCCAGGCTCCCAACGAAATGTGGTCCTTGGAACACAGCTGTCCTCAAGCCCAAAGGGCTTTCAGTTTGGTTATTTTTTTTTTTTTACAACATGTTCTATATATTAAATTACATTGTGTTAATGTATTCCTTTGTATGTATCAAGTGTTGAATAGCATTGTATGTAACATATATGTTACATATTTCACACGTGCGAGTTCTGAGGCATGTTAACATGAACACTCAGAGTCCACCAGCCAGTCTCAGAGCTGGAATATTACCATGCTGTTCCTCCTTGAACACACCCCTGCCAAACCTTCAATCTCGGAGGTAACCAACGTTCTGAATTTTGTTTATCAATCTCTTGCTCGAGCCTACTTATCTCACATTATCCTGTTCCTTATTATAATTTAGTTTGCTTTTCAGGGGATGTTATAAAAATGGTGGTATATGGTATAGAGTTATTTGGAACTTTTTCACTCATAATTGGGTTTTTTTTTCATGCTTGGTTTTAAAAGTGAGGCTGGTTCTTCACAGGCTTAATCAATTTAAGCACAGACTTTCTGACTGTAATGTGGAAGAGCAGGACAATCAGATTCCCGAGTTCTCAAATTCTGTTGAAGATAAAATGCTTGTGCTGCTAGGGGCTGACTGCTTGGTCTCATTTGTTGGCTTTCCTTTGTCCCACCACTTTCACTTAGTCTGATTGTAATGTTGTGTAGTAATCAGATCTCTTACCTCCCAGGTTTCTATATTTGTGTAGTGCAGAGCCATCCTATGAATGACTTTGAGACACTTCCTGCTTCCCCTCACCAAGCGTTTGTACCTGTCTCTAGGACACCACTTGCCAAAGCCTTTTATGTCCATGCAGGTCTTCAGAAACCATTTCCTTCTTTCTGTGTCTTATGATGGATACTGAGAGTTCTAATGGCAAAGCCATAGGAAAGCCTTCATAATGGTTCTTTGATGGGGCTGGAGACTGAGCGGAAGGAAGTTTATGACCTGATTCCTCTTGCGTGTTCTGAGCAACGTTAGGCCTTGTATTACTTTCCCAGGGCCGTTGCAATTAATTACCACACATTTGGTAGCTTAAAACAACAGAAATTAATTTTCTCCCAGTTCTGGAGCCTAGAAGCCTGAAATCAAGGTGCCAGCAGGACCATACTCACTCCAAAGGCTCTAGAAAGCGAGGACCCTTCCTTTCAGATTCTAGTGGCTTTAGTGTCTCTTGGCTTGTGGCTGTATCTCTCCAATCTCTGCCTCTCTTCCCATGGCCTTCTTTTCTGGGTCGCCATGTGTCTTTTTTCTGTCTTTTGTAAGAACATCCATCATTGGATTCAGGGCCCACCCTAGTCAATTCAGAATGACCTTATCTCCAGATTCTTACCTTAATTATCTTCATTCCAAGTAAAGTCACATTCTGAGGTTCCAGGTAGATGCGTCTTTGTTTTGGGGGGAGGGGTGACATTATTTACCCACTGCAGACCTGCAGATGCTACTTGAAGATGTCCTATGGTTGGATACGTTTTGGAAGTATTCTCTACACCCCTCTCAGAGCACCACACTGTGCACCAGTGTATCTGGACCACAGTGTGTGTGTGTGTGTGTGTGTGTGTGTGTGTCAACAACTATAACACTGCTTTGGGAAGTGCTGTTAGGGACTACACATTTTTGGAGGACATGGCAAACTTAACTTGTGTTGAAATATTCAGGGTCTTAGAATGGATGGAATTATTTTCAAGCACCTGGAAAGCCCTCCTTCCCCATACCTACCTACCTGATCAATGCTCCCTCACATTTCTTAGACAAGAAAGCCTTTTAGCTTACACTGAAGGAAAACTTCAAGTACAGATGGCGCTGGAGAGGGCATTTGAGCAACATCTCCTTACTAATGCGAATGACTAACATCAGAGCCTTTCTTATCCAAGGTCTTGGTAGAGGGAGGAAGAGACCCGGACCTCGAAGCCACCAGGGCTTCTGAAGTCCCAGGGGTGGCAGGACAGGAGCCCAGAAGTCAAACTTCAGCTTCCTTCCTTTTAACCCATTCAGGGCCAGTGCTTTTTATGCACAATGCAATGCACTTTACGGCTAGAAGTCCTCATCTGTTTAACCTGAAATATAAGACTACCTTTGCATTCTGACACCAATACCCAATTCATTAAGATCCTGTCTATTTTTGCTTTTTGCCAAATATCTGATATAAATATCAGAATTTTTAATCGATACAAGCATACACTTCTAGAAGGCAGATTGAATTTTGTTTTATAAAATTGTACTGTATATGATTACCTGTGACACTTCTGTCTTCTCATTCAACAGGTAACCTGTCCCTTTGCATTAAACGGGCCACGTCGTGTTGTTGGTTGGAAAAATCCACCAACACAAATGTGCTCTGATTTTTAAGTTCTTACGTGCAACTCTTCTGAGAGAGACATTTGCCTATTTCTTCTGAATTTTATCAATCTAAAAATCTTTCTTTTTCTCTTCTGGGCTGGGGAAAGAGGAACAGGAAAGGAGAGAGAGAAGGGAGTGGGAGAGTGGTGGTGTGAGGGGAGAAGCAGTGGATGGAGAATGTGGAAGCTCTGTTACCAGCTGTAGGTTTTAGGCAAGTGCTCTTTCCCTCTGGGCCTCTTTGTAAAATGAGAGAGGAGGGCCACGTTCTGTCTCCTTCCAGCTCTGAAATTCTGTGATTTAAAATTACATGGTAGAGGTATGGAAAGTAAGAACCCAAAGTAAGTAGAAGGAAGCAAATGACAAAGATGAACAGAAATAAGTGAAGTAGAAATGAAAATATCATAGAGATGGTCAATAAAAACAAAAACTTATTCTTTTTTTAATAGATGAAGAAATTTTTATTTTTTAAAATACTTATTTAATTAGTTTATTTATTTTGGCTGTACCAGGTCTTCGTTGTAGCATACAGGATCTTTTAATTGCGACATGTGTGCTTCTTAATTGTGGCATGTGGACTTCTTAGTTACAGCACACGGACTTTTAGTTGCGGCAAGCGAACTCTTAGTTGCGGCATGCGAACTCTTAGTTGCGGCATGTGGTATCTAGTTCCCTGACCAGGGATTGAACACGGGCCCCCCCTGCATTGGGAGTGTGGAGTCTTACCCACTGGACCACCAGGGAAGTCCCCAAAGCTTATTCTTTGAAAGACTGAAAAAAGAAAAAAAGGCAAGTCTGTGTCAGACGGATCATAACTACAATAGTTTTCAGATAAAATATCCAAAATACCCGGTGCGTAATAAGAGATAGATACTAATGACACGATGATTGGTGATGTGACACCTCCCTATGTTGCTATCCTTTTTTCTTCCATACTCCTTAGTTTTCCTCCTTTAAAAATTTATATTTATTCTTAATTTCACCTTTATTCCATAGCCACATATCATATCTGATACTGGCACTCACTCTGTTAGAAACTTGGGGTAATAAAGAGATTATAACCTCAAAGCCCTGGTATTGAGGGCCGATGCCGTTTCCACTTTCTTACAACAGGTGGCACTGTAAGCCAATGGCTGCGTAGTCAAACCAGCCATAAGTTGTAGCATGTTTTTTTCCCTACTAATTCTAAGATCTCTTCCCCGTCTTCCTTCCTTACTTCCTCCCTCCCTCCCTCCCTCCCTTCCTTTCACATTTCCAAAATTGTGATGCATCTTTCACTCAACATATGGATTTACTGTAAAGTTTTATGCCCCCTGAAAGCTGTTATCAAAACGATGTTAAATCTCATTAAATCTTAATATTGTCTTAGAATGGAAGACATTCAATATGTTATGAACTTATGAATCTGAAATGAATTGATTGCCTGTAGAGAATGTTCAGAATCACTGGACACAAGTGAATTGAAAGTGGTGCATTATTTAGTTATCTAGGAATCACTTTTGCTTTGGGGTTGGACAGACTCAGTAGTTTGAAATGCAGCTTGGACACTTACTTGCTGTATGATCTTGGACAAATTTCTTACCCTCTATAAGCCTGTTTCCTCATCTTTAAAATGGAGATAACAATGGCTAATTTGGAAAATTGTTATTCTATGCCTACCGTATATCTTGGCTCAAGACAGTTTCAATAACCTCTAGCCAGGGTTTTGTAATTTTTAAAAGCTGAGGTTAACAATGAAATATGAAACAGACCTCTGTTGATTTATCAATATAACAAATAGGGAGAGTGCACCTGTGCTATTCCATGAATTAGCTAATTGACTTGGGGACTGTGGATATCGGGCCCTTGTTTGGCACTCAACCCAGATGGCATTTTTTTCTCATCTCCAATGGTTCCCAGAACAGAATCTCCTGGGATGTTTGTTAAACAAGTGGTGGGTTCCTGGGCCCACCCAGACCTACTAAATTAAAAATCTCTGGAGGTGGGTCACAGAATGTGTCTTTAAAATGAGTTCTCCATATTGTTTGTAGGGAATAAAAATGTGATAACTCTGACCTAGAGTATGATTTCCTACAGACTAGTGTTGGGATCGTATTAACTTAACTTAATTTCTGTAGCACTTGAATGATATGTGATTTTAATTTGTTTATTGGGTATCGGAAAAACAAAACTAAAGGACAGCTCTGGTTCTTTCTGTTCTGTTTCCCAGCATGTCACTCATCTTTCACAAGTCAATTGCAGCTGAATGGGTCTTGAACTTGCAACTAGAAGGTAAATAAATTCTGGAGATTTAATGCACAGCATAGTGATTATAGCCAACAATAATGTATTATATATTTCAAAGTTGCTAAGGGACTAGATCTTAAATGTTCTTATCACCAAAAAAATAATTTTATGACTCGATAGAGGTGTTAGCTAACGTAATCATACTGTAATATATAAATATATCTATCAGCATGTTGAACACCTTAACTTACACTGTGTTATACGTCAATTAGTTCTAAATAAAAACCTACAACCTATGTTAAAAAAATGAATGAGTCTGCCATGACAGTGATACGGTGTCATCTCTATTGTGTGAAATAGTCAGAAAAGGATAACTCTAGATTGGTGAGTGACAGTTCTAGATAACTGAAGTTTAACCTTTTTTTTTTTTTGCGGTACGGGGCCTCTCACTGCCGCGGCCTCTCCCGTTGCGGAGCACAGGCTCCGGACGCACAGGCTCAGCTCACGGGCCCAGCCGCTCCGCGGCATGTGGGATCTTACCGGACCGGGGCACAAACCCGTGTCCCCTGCATCGGCAGGCGGACTCAGCCACTGCACCACCAGGGAAGCCCCTAGATAACTGAAGTTTAACCTTTTTAAATGTCTACACTATTTTAACATTTTTGATGGAAATTATTTAGTCGACAAATACTTGTTGATGGCTTCCTAGGTTCCAGGCTCAGGTTCTCTTGTCAGTACGCTGAACACAAGGAATAGAGCACACGGTGTGTGGAGCTGGGAGACCCAGCTGGACCAGCTCTCCACACACAGCAAGGTTCCCGAGAAGAGGGCCATCAGTCCCCTCAGTCAGGACCTGTCTGGACAGGCGTTCTTCCCGCTGCCCTTCACACAGTTGTCATCAGACTTTCAAGTCTCCCATGACATTTATGATGCCCCTCAAAATATCAAGTTGCCTGATTCTTCCTCCTCAAACGTTCCTTCTTTCCTTCCTTCCTTCTTTCCCTCCTTCCTTCTTTCCTTCTTTCTTTCTTTCCTTCCTTTCCTCCCTCCCTCCCCCCTCCCTTCCTTTCCTTTTTTCTTCCTTCCTTCCTTCCTTTCTTTCTTTCTCTTTCTTTCTCTCTCTCTCTCTCCTTCCTTCCTTCCTCCATTCCTTTCATTGTGCTGGGTCTTAGTTGTGGCAGGCAGGCTCCTTAGTTGTGGCTCATGGGCTCCTTATTTGTGGCATGCAAACTCTTAGTTGTGGCATGCATTCAAATGTTTTCATTGAAGGCAACTTAAGGTGCCAAAACCCATGAATATACAGCTATCTATATATCTACAGATGGGTATACACACATACATACATATGTATGTATATTTGGGTGGAAGGTCCAGTACACTCTCGCTTCTGCACACTTGATCTACTTCTTGATCTACTTCTTTAGGTCAAAGTGGGTTTCTAGGATACAAGTAACATGACAGGAGACAAGGTCACAGTGAAGTGAGCCACACACAGTGTCGGATGTCAGCGTGGGATGAGGCAGCAGAGGGGTCCTGGCTGAGAGCATTTGCAGATGCAAGTCAACACTCACTGCCAGTAAGCACAGCTGTCATTGTCACAGAGCTTAGGACAGCGCTCAGAGCGTGGGAGAATATAGATTGCCATCTGCTGTATGGGTTGGCATCTCTATTTACTTTGATAGCTTACTATTTCAGAGACAAATGGCATTTTAATGAAACAGTAGTATGGCTGCTTCAAATGGGGGCATGTGTGTCTCAACTTTCTTAATGACAGAGGGCCATTATTAGGAACATAAATATTGTACTGTGAGATCATCTTGGGACTTATTGTGAGTAATTTGTGTGGCTGGTGGTGGGCAGGTGCATTTGCCCCCCGCTGAGTGGCTCAGCCCTCTCGGTGCTGTGACCGTCTTTGCGTCCCAGGGTCTTCTTGTCACTGTGTGAGCCTCTTGCCCCTCCTGGTACCTTTCTGCTCTCTGATGCCCTCTTCCATCTTCTCTCCTCTTTCCTTTCCTGTCTCATTCTGAATTTTATTACCTTAGATGCTTTGTTTTTAGAGCCTTTTCTAACCAATGAGAATGTGTCCTGCATTGCTAACTAAGACCGTTAAATAAATTTGTCCTTGCCCCAAACCAAAGCATTTTGCTGTATGTTTTTGAATAGCCTACAAAGACTATTGAATCAGGCCTCACATATATGTAGCCTCCAGATGCCAGTTTTACAGTGCATTTTATTATACTTGCTTTCATCTGCTTATCTCTAGTTCTTAGATTTTTAACAGGCTCTTGTTCTTGTGTTCAAGGCTTTTCTGGGTGCTTCTGGGTCAGTGGTTGTTCTGGACAGTTAAGGGTGCCAAAGGCCAGAGTGCAGGTCGTGACTGTATCGACCAGTAAAGCAGTTCAGACAAAGTGTTTCTCAGGTTGAAATCAATGGGCTTCAGGGAGCCTGTAAGAGCACTCCAGTAGGTGTCAGGCTCTCACACTGTTCTAGGTGTTTTTTTTTTTCTTTACTATCAAAATGCAAAAATGACCTGGATGAGCACATATGGGGCCCATCTCCCAAATGCGTGTGGTCACTACCTGGCACCCCACAGCCAGCCCCCTGGGGTGCGGCCAGGACAAGGGTGAGGAGAGTGAAGCACCCAGGGGCTCTAGGAGCTCGTGCCTCCTGAAATTTTGCACCATGGGCACTGCACCTGCCTCACTCTTGTCCTGTTTGTCTCTGGGAACTTCCAAATGTCTTCACTCCAAATACTCGGAATTCCAACCCTGAGGATGGAGCCAAATAACTTTAAGAAGAATATATGCCTCTCGTGTTCTAAGTGGTTATTAACCAGATAAAAGGAACAGCTTAGAAAACGCTACCCTTCTAGTTACAGCTTGGGCCTCTTAGGCAGCATTTTGTTAGCTTATTGTTTAAGCAAATGAGAACTGATTCAGGATTTCTCATCTGCAGTAAATAAAAGTCCTATTGTGTTATATTTGGATGTACGCAAGGAAACAGGAGGATACAGGGTGAAACTGAAGTGGGCCAGAAGAAAGGGGACCAAATGTGACAAACAGAAATAAAAGCACCGGTTTTACTAAGCAATGCAAAGGAGGCTGGAAGAAAGAGAAGGCCCCCGCATGTTGAGAAAAGGAACCATCGTGAAAGTGAGACTGTTTTCAAAATTAATTCAGAGGCTTGATGCAATTTCAAACTGAATCCAATAGGATTATTTGTGAGGGAGAAGTCTTGGCAAATTTAAAGTCTCAAAATTTATCTAAATGTATATTCAGACAAGATCACATCAAATTCTAAAGAAAAGGAGGAGGATGAGACTGTACCATTAAGGGAGCGCTGGTGTCATCAGAGAGTAGCACAAAAATAGTAATGGGATGGAAGGATAGAGTTCTTGGAGCAGAATCGATGGCCTAACGATGGTACATGTTATATGTACGTGAATTCAACATGTATTACAAAGAGAAAGACTAAATAAATAATAATAAATAAAATTAATCCTTGTTGGAACAAGGCTGCACATAAATAAATATATGAAATAAACAAATAAATAATAGTCATAAATAAAGAGAAGGAATCAGTATAAGTTCTCATCTCACACCATGGCCCCAAATACATTCTTCTTTTTTTTTTTCGGTACGTGGGCCTCTCACTGTTGTGGTCTCTCCCGTTGCAGAGCACAGGCTCCGGACGCGCAGGCTCAGCGGCCATGGCTCACGGGCCCAGCCGCTCCACAGCATGTGGGATCTTCCCAGACCGGGTCACGAACCCGTGTCCCCTGCATCGGCAGGCAGACTCTCAACCACTGTGCCACCAGGGAAGCCCCCCAAATACGTTCTTGATGAATTCGAGTTAAACAGATAGTACATCACAGAACAACTTCATGGATGTAAGTTTTAATATTTGTCAAACTTCTAGAAGATGAAAGACTGAGTTTCCAAGTGGTAGAAAGAAAATCATAATGGAAAATACTTGAGTACAGAACATAACGTAAAATTTCTGAATTCAGGACTTCTCTGGTGGTGCAGTGTGGTTAAGAATCCACCTGCCATTGCAGGGGACACGGGCTCTCTCCCTGGTCTGGGAAGATCCCACATGCCACTGAGCAACTAAGCCTGTGTGCCACAACTACTGAGCCTGAGCTCTAGAGCCCGTGAGCCACACTGCTGAGCCGGCGTGACACAACTACTGAAGCCCTCATGGCTGGAACCCGTGCTTCTTAACAAGAGAAGCCACCGCAATGAGAAGCCCACGCACCGCAACGAAGAGTAGCCCCCGCTTGCCGCAACTAGAGAAAGCCTGTGCACAGCAACAAAGACCCAACTCAGCCATAAATAAATAAATAAATATTGACTAACATTGTAAAAAAAAATTTCTGAATTCAAAATTAAATAAGAGATTGTCATATTTGCTGCAAAGAGTTTCTAAAGACCTTGGTATACTTATTCGAAGGTATGATCATAAAGACTATAGAGAAAAATGGGCAAATGAAATAATTGGCCAGTACACAGCAGAAGACACACAAGCACAGGTATAAATACACATATGGAAAAATGACAACTCCTGATATTAAAATGAAACTGCAGGTATAGAACATTCATTGATGTAAACATTTTAAATACATGCATTTAAAAATAAAATGATCCGTTGCTGGAGAGAGGGTGACCTAACAGGTATGCTCACACTTAGAAGAAATTGGTTTGTGTTTACCTTTTTTTTTTTTAACATCTTTATTGGAGTATAATTGCTTTACAATGGTGTATTATTTTCTGCTTTTTAACAAAATGCATCAGTTATACATATACATATATCCCCATATCTCTTCCCTCTTGCGTCTCCCTCCCTCCCTCCCACCCTCCCTATCCCACTCCTCTAGGTGGTCACAAAGCACCGAGCTGATCTCCCTGTGCTATGCAGCTGCTTCCCACTAGCTATCTATTTTACATTTGGTAGTGTATATATGTCCACGCCACTCGCTCACTTTCTCGCAGCTTCCCCTTCCCCCTCCCCGTATCCTCAAGTCCATTCTCTAGTAGGTCTGCATCTTTATTCCCTCTTGCCCCTGGGTTCTTCATGACCATTTTTGTTTGTTTGTTTGTTTTTAAGATTCCATATATATGTGTTAGCATATGGTATTTGTTTTCCTCTTCCGTTCTTCTGCCTCAGTTATTCTGCTATTGATCCCTTCTAGAGAATTTTAAATTTCATTTATTGTGTTGTTCATCACTGTTTGTTTGCTCTTTTGTTCTTCTAGGTCCTTGTTAAACGTTTCTTATATTTTCTCCATTCTATTTCCAAGATTTTGGATCATCTTTACTATCATTATTCTGAACTCTTTTCAGGTAGACTGCCTATTTCCTCTTCATTTGTTAGGTCGGGTGGGTTTTTACCTTGCTCCTTCATCTGCTGTGTGTTTCTCTGTCTTCTCATTTTGCTTAACTTACTGTGTTTAGGGTCTCCTTTTTGCAGGCTGCAGGTTTGTAGTTCCCATTGTTTTTGGTGTCTGCCCCCAGTGGCTAAGGTTGGTTCAGTGGGTTGTGTAGGCTTCCTGGTTGAAGGGACTACTGCCTGTGTTCTGGTAGATGAGGCTGGATCTTGTCTTTCTGGTGGGCAGGTCCACGTCTGGTGGTGTGTTTTGGCGTGTCTGTGGCCTTATTATGATTTTAGGCAGCCTCTGTGCTAATGGGTGGTGTTGTGTTGCTGTCTTGCCAGTTGTTTGGCATAGGGTGTCCAGCACTGCAGCTTGCTGGTCGTTGAGTGAAGCTGGGTCTTGGCATTGAGATGGAGATCTCCGGGAGATTTTCACCATTTGATATTATGTGGAGCTAGGAGGTGTCTTGTGGACCAGTGTCCTGAACTTGGGTCTCCCACCTGTGAGGCACAGCCCTGACGCCTGGCTGGAGCACCAAGAGTCTGTCATCCACATGGCTCAGAATAAAAGGGAGAAAAAAGAAAGAAAGAAAGAAAGAAAATATAAAGTAAAATAAAATAAAACAAAATAAAATAAAAAATAATTATTAAAAAAAGTAATAAAAAGAAGAAAGAAGAGAGCAATGAAACCAAAAAACAAATCCACCAATGATAACAAGTGCTAAAAACTATACTAAAAAAAAATTGTATGGACAGAACCCTAGTATAAATGGTAAAAGCAAAGCTATACAGACAAAATCACACACAGAGAAGCATACACATACACAGTCACAAAAAGAGGAAAAGGGAAAAAAAATCTCTGGGGTCCGCGCTGATAGCTGCGGCTCGCGCCCCTCTCTGGAGCTCCTTTAAGCGGTGCTCTTAATCCCTTCTCACGCACCACGAAACAAAGAGGGAAGAAAAAGTCTCTTGCCTCTTCGGCAGTTCCAGAGTTTTCCCAGACTTTTCCCAGACTCCCTCCCCGCTCGCTGTGGCGCACTAGACCTCTCAGGCTGTGTTCACGCAGCCAACCCCAGTCCTCTCCCTGCGCTCCGACCGAAGCCCGAGCCTCAGCTCCCAACCCCGCCCGCCCCGGCGGGTGAGCAGACAAACCTCTCAGGTGAGTGCCGGTTGGCACCGATCCTCTGTGCGGGAATCTCTCCGCTTTGCCCTCCGCGACCCTGTTGCTGTGCTCTCCTCCGTGGCTCCGAAGCTTCCCCCATCCGCAGTCTCTGCCCCCGAAGGGGCTTCCTAGTGTGTGGAAACCTTTCCTCCTTCACAGCTCCCTCCCACTGGTGCAGGTCCTATCCCTATTCTTTTGTCTCTGTTTTTTCTTTTGCCCTACCCAGGTACGTGGGGAGTTTCTTGCCTTTTGGGAGGTCTGAGGTCTTCTGCCAGTGTTCAGTAGGAGTTGATCCACATGTAGATGTATTTCTGATGTATTTGTGGGGAGGAAGGTGATCTCCACGTGTTACTCTTCCACCATCTTGAAGCTCTGTGTTTATTTTTTGAACACTGTGAATCTTCTAATGTCTCCTGTCTCCCTGTCTGCATAGACCACTGGAAAGCAGACTTCTGTTTTGGCTCACACCTAATAAAAATACCTCTGTGAAGCCCCAAATGAAGTACAGCATAAGAGCTCAAATTCTGGAATTTAAATAGCTACTCTGTGCCTTACTGGTTTTGTAAAATTGGTCAAGTTACTAACTTTCCAGGCCTCAGTTTTCTTATCTGTAGAATGGGCATATTAATACCTCCCTCTTTGCTATGGGAATTAAATGGGATTATATATGATGGACTTAATACAGTGCCTGATACACAATAAGTATTCAATAAATGCTGGTTGTTACTTTTCTTATTTTCACCCTTCACCTTAGCTCTCCCACTTTTAAAAAATATTTGTTTAGTTGTGTTTGCTTTTGTAAATTGCTTCAAATCCTTTTTGGAACAAGGCTGCATGTAAATTAGTAATCTGTATTGCCAGTGCCTTCTTTAAGAATTGTATAAATTTATTCTGCCACCTCCAATATAGGAGAGTAATTAGACACAAGGTGAGTTGCAATTTGTCAGCCATCCTAAGACTTAAAATACTCGTTAACTTTGACACAGTAATTTCATTTTTTGACTCCACAAGTGAAAAAAAGCTGAAACACTTTTATATACATAAAAAGCTCATTCACAAAATTCTTTCATAGTTTTATCTATAATAGCTAAAACTTGAAAATAATCTGAATGCCCTTTAAAGGAGAAATGGTTAGTATTCACTCAAGCAAACTTTATGCAGTCCTTGTTTTTGAAAACTATGTGATAGCATGGTAAATACCTATGATATAAAACCAAGGGAAAAAAGTAGTTTACTTAATGGTGTCTGTAATATGACTACAGCAACCTATGAAAATTTATAAAGAAAAAGACCAGAAGGAAATGTACTAACATGTTAATAAGGGAGTTTGAGTGGAGAAACAATGGATGCTTTTTAAATTCTTTTTCCCGGACTTCCCTGGTGGCGCAGTGGTTAAGAATCCGCCTGCCAATACTGGGGACAGGGCTTCGAGCCCTGGCCGGGAAGATTCCACATGCCATGGAGCAACTAAGCCTGTGTGCCACAACTACTGAGCCTGTGCTGTGGAGCCCGTGAACCACAACTACTGAGCACACACGCTGCAACTACTGAAGCCTGCACACCTAGAGCCCGTGCTCCGCAACAGGAGAAGCCACTGCAATGAGAAGCCCGTGCACCGCCGTTAAGAGTAGCCCCTGCTCATCACAACTATAAAAAGCCCGCATGTAGCAACGAAGACCCAACACAGCCAAAAATAAAATATAAATAAATAATGTATTTTTAAAAAGTCCTTTTTTCCATGTGTTTCTGTAATTCCCGGCTTTCTCTCATAATGAGTCTCCCCACCTACACACAATACCATATAAAGTCCCTGTTCATAACTCTTGGATTAACGCAAAGGACAGCTCAGTTTGAACTGTTTTCTTTGGACATGATGTCATCTTTATTTCATTAAAAATGCAATTGCCTAAGGTATGCTATTGGGTCAGGGGAGCAGCTTTGGGGGCTGTATAAGGGGGTAATTTAGTGTAGATTCCTGTCAGTGGCCTTGCTTGGACTGATAAAATGAGAGAAAGCAGAACACCTTTAGAGAAGAGAGTGAGGAAGCAGATATTTTGTACCAGTCACAGACGTTACAGAAATTCCAAAATCAGGAAAATGGAATTCCAGAGCAGAATTCTTTGCCTGATTGGACAAAGAAATCGCTCAAACCTTATCTTTTTAAGAAGGAAGAAAAATCCAATTGAAACATGTTGTTACTGTCATTTCTGTTTTAGTAATAATTATGTTTTTAGCCTAAAGTCATCAAATTAAAGGCATTTTAGAACCGAAGATACAATTATATACTTTTAATTTTTATGCAGTGTATTGTCTTTTCTGGTTATAACTTTTAAATATATAAAATGTGTAAATTAACGAATGAAGTTCATTAGTAATCCCAGCACCCAGAGAATCACCACTGTTAGTTAGGATGTACAATGTGAGATTTCTTATTCCCTCTCTGGTATAGCTAGAGCTAACATTTCTTGAGTGATTAGCAAGTGCTTGGCACTGCTTGGAGACTTCTACATGTATTAACTAAGTTCAGTCTTAGAGAATGAGAATTATCTAATTATCTACAATAATTACTTTGCATTGGTGAAGTTCAGTTTCTTATCGAAGACCATGCAGCTGGCATGTGGCGGAGCCGGGATGTGGCGGAGCCAGGATGTGGAACAGGCATCCCGACTCTGAGTCTGTGTACTTAACCTCTCTCTCTCCATAGCTTCAATATCTTTATAAGTACATACTTTACCACAGTGGGGTTATACTGCACCTAACCTTGTAACCTGCTTTTTCTTTTTAATGTATCTGAACATCATTCCAAATCAGTAGAGATAAATCTACATCAGTATTTTTAATAGCTGCATTGTATTTTATTGCATTGATGTCTCATAATGTATTTAACCATAATCCATATGGTTGGATATTTAAAATTTTTTCCTATTGTAAACAGCAAAAGAATGCACATTCCCACGTGCAAGTGTACACTTAAGAGAGTATTTTATTAGGGTAAATTCTTAGATAAGAGATTTCTGGGTCAAAGTGAAGATTTTCAAGGTTTAAAATACCTGTTGCCAAAAGGCCTTCAAGAATGTTGTGTCCATTTACATTTCCCCCTGACAGGACAGAAGAGTATATTTTTCTCTACATTCTGGAGTGTTTCTCGAACTTTTGCACCTTGACTTACTGTAAGACATGCATTTTATATAGTGATTCAGTACACACACATTAAATAAACACACATTTCTATTTTCTTCACTAGATGCAATGACCTCTTTTTCTCTCCTCTCTCTCCTTTCCTTTTCAAAATTCTCTTAAACGCCAGATATGATTCACTAAGTTAATTACATGATCCACGAATGAGTGGTAACTCACAGTTTGAAAAAACACTATTCAATGCTTGGATATTAACATTCTTTTTAGTATTTGTCTATCTGATAATCTGAGATAATGGCATGCTATTGTTTCTATCTTGACCTCTTCAATTACTCGAGGCTGAACATTTTGGAAAATGATGTATTTGAAGAGAGTAATCTATAATTCATTGTTTCTCAACTTCCAGTGCATATTAGAACTAAAAAAAAAATCACATTCTTGAATTAATTGCAGGACCAAGTAATCTCTAGAGATTGGGCTCAGGAATCAAAATTTGTGGCCAAGGCTAAGAATAAATGCTGTACATGGTTATAGTAAATTAGAGATTTGTGTGGTGGTATTGTCCATGACATAACTAGATTGTCACTTTATAAAACTGCATTTGGGTTGATATCCCTTTGAATTTGATATTTATTTCAAAATTTACTCCGCAGGCATTTAAACAAATAAATATGATTAACTTTCTAAAATGTTTTGTTCAGTTGTAAGAGTTCTGACTATTAAGCACATGTCATTTCCAAGGGTCACTCTTTATTTAAATTTAAGTCCCCTATATTTTTTTCAGGCCTACTGTGTGCAAAGCGTAGCCCCAGATGTGTGGAGTTAGAAGGTGAGCCGGCATCTCACCGTGTAATAAGTACCCTAACCTAGGCATGCAAGTAACTATAATGCCAGGGAGAGAGTGGTAATTTCTTGATCATAGGAATTTAGAAATAATACCATTAAAAACCTATGTTTCTAATATCCTCATAGCATAGCTCATTTATGACCATTATGTTATTTACACCAAAAGCAACAGGAAAATTCGGAAACTCTTTTAGCCGGATTCAAATAGAGTATGATTGCCCTTTAAACATTACATATTTTTTAAATATCTTGGTCACCTGAAGGTATGATTTCACTCCATCTTAAGTATGGAGTTAAAGAAAGGGTTCTAATTTTGGCTTATGAGCTGTTACTGTACAAATCACAGTTCTGCTTGTTTAAGTCCATTTTAGTGGTGAATTAAGGAAGCTCATGTGAGATGGTTTAGATTCTCATGAATAAAATCATGTTGTGGGAGAACTATGGTGCTATTTAGTATTTCAGAGTTCCATCACAGAGCTCCAGTTGCCTACTGGACAGTCCACCTAGATGGTCCTCTGGAACCCCAAATTTAATGTATCTCCCCAAAAGAGTTCTTAGCTCCTTCTTGCCTCTTCCCCAAACCCATCTTCCCTCCGCTAACCGTGGCACAGTGGGCAATCGTGTGCTTTGCAGTAGGACAGAGGTTACTTTACATTTCTCAAGCTGTCTCCTCGGTTAGAGAAGGGGAAACCAGGCTGGGGTATTGTGGGTGGTCTGTGGGCCTCAGCGCTGGCTGCAGGCCTGACTACTGAGATTCCAGCTCTGAGAGCCCAAGAAGGCCAGCCTGGGACAGCTTCCCCCCACCCTTCCCCCTCCCGCTTCCGGCTTTTGCTTCTCTGTTGTACATTGAGGGAGCTTCAGGAGAGGAGGGATGCTCACGGGAGGCTCTCAGAGGGCCACCAGGACCAGCCTCTGGTCACCGGACTGTCCTGGAGAAGCGAAGCCAGCAGAGTAGCACGTCTACACTGGGTGTCACTCTGAGGGCTGGCACAGGTGAGAGATACAGACGAATTTCAAATGTGTTCCACAAATTGGTGAATGGCAGGTGGCTAAGAGGAGCTGGGGGGTTGAAGTCGAGAGGGGTCATTCATGCCCTCCCATGGCATTGGTCTTGAGTCTGCTATTGGTCATACTTGGCAATTCCCGTCTCCAGGTTCCTCTATTACTGCTCCCTTAGAAGTGTGCTGTGGTAGAAAAAGCTTTGTCCTTGAGCAAGGTACTTAACCTTTCTATGCCTCAGTTAAATCATCTATAAAAACTGGATGAATGACAGCTGTTTAGAAGGAGCCAGCTCTGATGACGAGGATCAGACCCCCTCCACACATGCAGCTGATCACAGATGATCAAATGGAGTGTCCAGTAAGGGATCTGGGGTGTGCTGGGTGGGTTGTGAGTTCACATGTGGTCCCTGCCATCTTCCCCTGCAGGGTAAAATGATCACCCTTTGGTACAGCACAGCCTTGGCAGAGATGTAGCAGAACAGGTATAGACCCAGTCAGATGATGGATCAGCTGTTCAGTTTTTACCTGCTCTTCACCTGTTTCTGGAGAGGAGACTACTGGGAGATTCACCTAGGAAAAGAACAGGAAGTCTAACAGTCTTCGAGGCTCAGATTACTGGAGTGTGGATTTTCCCCTTGTTGGCCGTGGTCACTAGAGGTCGGTGATCAAGTCATCAAACCCAGACGTCAGGTTTTCAGAGCTGGAAAATGGAAAACGGGACAGCTACATCCTGTTGGGTCACATCCTGTTCGTGAAGGCAGGAAGTGTGGCAGCAGACCAAGATGGTTAGAAAAACATGACGCTTACGAGGCCTTTGCACGCTATGTATGTGTATTGATATGTAATTTTTTTTAAGACACTGCAAATCAAAGTCCATATATCATGATTTTGGAAGACCTCAAGCTTCTTGTGAAATAATACTGGCTAAAAGCCAACTTTTTGTTATATGACTGTGCTCAATCTGTAGCCATACCCATCCAAGAAGTAGAAGAATATCCTATTTGCCGTCTGAAAACTGGTTACAAGGGCACTGGGTGTTTCCTCTAGGAATAGGAATGTAATGTTGGGAATTTCTCAGTGGCAGTCTAGTGAGTATGAGATTGTGGATCATGTCCAGAAATAGAATCGTTGCTGCCTCTCTCAAAGGGAAGGATGGATTTTCCCAGTTGTGGGAAGCCCATAGTCATTGCGTGAGAGGCATCTGGCTCATGCGGAATTGCTGGTACACAGCGCTCCTCGCTCAAAGCACAGCTTGTCATTCCTTCACTCAGCTACCTCAGGTGACAGAAGGGCTTCCTGGACGCAGGAATGTCAGAAGTCCCTTCTGCTTCTTTCTTTTTACCTTCACTGCTCCGATTCATCTTCTCTTTCTTGTTCCCTTTTCTTACATGTGTTTCAGTCAGGATAATGATCACATAATGGTTCCATGCTGCTTTGCATGGGGGTGGGGTTAAGCAGAAAGCAATTGCCATCTCTCGGGTTTTATGTTGATGATTAGCGTCCTTCAGGAAGTGAGAGGCCTCTTCCAGCTCTGGGCTATCCAGTAGCTCAAGACTGCAGTGTGTCTAAGATAAATCAAGCATTCAAGATGGTGGTGCTAAAACTTTTGGGCTGCTGGTCCCAAGAATCTGCCTTTAAGATTTAAAAACCATGTGCTTTGCAATTAGTACTCAATGGTTTGCTGAATTTCTTCTTGAATATCCTTTACTCTATGGTAAGTAATTGTGCTAGGAATGGGCCACAATTACTAGGAAATTATCTCTTAAGAATATCCATGCATCATGGAACTAGATGCGAGGGAACGTTCCAGGTAGGTAAGACTGCTAAAGGCTTCATCTATCACCTAGTGATTTCAGATTTTAGTATTTAGAGAAAGAGATAGAAAGAAAGCAAAAGAAAAGAATGATATTGACTACTAAGATCTATGCATGGGTAGTGTAGGTTTTATTATAAAAATTTTCAATAATGGAAATCCAACACAAATATTGCATATAATTTTAGCCCAAAATAAAACTGTTTTTATTTGTCCATGTGCTCTTTTAGTTCTTGTGATATGTAATTTTTAACCTGTTTATGTATCATCATAAGTATTTTATGTCTTCACCTAAATTCATGTATAAGAGATGTTCTTTAGAAAAGAAATGACATTTAGACCCACTTTTGGTGCTCATGGACAGAGCAACAGAAGTAAGTTACAGACCACAGTAAGTTGTGGATTTCCTTTTGGCTTTGCCCATGGGGACTTCATCGTTTTTGTGTTTCAGCTTGACCTATGAAAAATGGGAGTGGGAGACTAGTCACCTTACAAACATATTGAGTGGAAAAATAACTGGTGCGTGATTTCAGCTTCACCAAGATGGAAAGATGTGGTATCAAATGCTGCAGAACTTAAAGGACCTCAGTATCGGGCAGGTCACCAGGCCTGTTATTGTCCTTTCACTTTTTTCTTTTCATTTTATTTCTTACTGTTCCCAGCCACTCCTTCCTCAAAATCCCGTGTAAATCTAAGAGCGAGGCTCCTACTTGATAATCCCTGGGTGCTGGCTGTGTGACAGGAAAGGTGCTGAGGTCTTTGCTCACATACCTCATTTAATCCTACTCTCTGATACAGGAGGTACCATTATCCCCACTTTACAGATGAGGAGGCTGAGATACTACTGATTAATTATCTTGCTAAAGATCAGTTGGTAAATGATGGAGCTACTGTTCCCACAGAGATCTGGCAATTACGTAGATGTTTCTAAGAACAGATTAGGCTCTTTTGCAACCCTGCACTGCCTCAATGCAGAGCCTGGGACAGAAATGATAGAAAAAGAAGGCATGTTTTAGAGTCGGCTGCTAATTCTTTGAATGATATGATCTCTCTTTACTTTCTTTCATTTTTGCAGCTTGGATTTACTGTCACCACCTTCTACAAGCTGGGGACCTTCATTAACACACGTAATTGTTTAGAGAGTATGGTTTTATGTAATAGGAAGAGGTATTTCAGAAATGTAGACTGGAGGAAAAGAAAAAAATATTGAGTTTCCAGATATGTCGGTTCCTTTTTTTTTTCTTCTTCTTCTTCTTTTGTAAACTGGTTGATTCCATTCAGAATGTAACGTTAACCTCCTGGAGGATAAAAATAACTTGTTTTGTAATTTTACTTCATACAGCAACAACGTATTGTGCTTTTTCATGGAAAGATCTATTTTGAAAAAGAATGCAAGGCACCCTCAGCCCCATGAGTAATAACTGGCAAGATGATGCTTATGGCAGATAATCACTCTAAGTCCTTTTTTGGAAGGCTTATGAATTGTTTTTTACACAAATTGTGCATGTTATTTTGTGCTTTGTGAAACCTCATTTAATAATAATAAAAAAACCCCAAAGGATATATGTATATGGTTTGGGGAATTCCTTTTACTTCCCGTACAGTGACTCACAGTTTAGATGTACTGAGTTAGGTAGAGGAAGCATCTCTCTATCGCTGTCTCATAAAAATACAAGCTGTGAACCGGGAACAGAAACCGCAGACCTCTGCATGCTCCTCTGTCCTCCCATAGGCAGGAGGTGGCGTCTGGAGATAGTATTTGAGGTCTAGCAAATGAAGCAACTGGGGGACCATGAATAGGATGATCCTGGGAAGAGGGAAGAAACAGTTTTCTTTCTGATACTTAAATTCATGACCTTTACTTTTTATTTTTGGTATAAGTCTCCCCAGATTCAGAAGTCCAGTCACCTAATCAAACACAGCCACACAGCCAGAACTGATTCCTTATCCTGAAGTATACAAGTGGCTAAACAAAACAGAAAATGGATGACTAGAATATGGATTTCCAAACTTTGAGAGTCACTGGAACTATACAGATGAGCCCCAGGGAAATTAGGGATGATTCCTGAGGAGCTGGCTGGTCTCCTTCACCTCTGAGATTATATCATTCTATAACCACGCTGCTGGGTCTGATAAGTTTCTTCTAGGAGACAAATTTTCATCTTCCCAGAATCTCAGAGAGATTTGACCGAAATAATCTTCTGAATAAAAACTCAATGACATACACTTTCTTTTCTTGGGAAGCAGTGCTGACAATAGCTGGGAAGAGCTGGTGACCTCTAAAGGAAAAACAAATTTAAAGATACAACTATCATTATTCCCATTGGAGAAATATTTATAAATAGAGCCATGGGTTTTCTGCTACTGGATTTGGGCAACTCTCCTCAGAATTATGTGTGTATTTTGCTCGGAATTTCATTGCACAAACTGGTAGGTATAGTTTGGTTCAGTTTTTAGGTATAGTTTGGTTCAGTTTTTAGCCAACTGAATTTTTTGGAGTGATAATTTCATCAATAGTTCAATTAAGTTGAAATTTATAGATTTAGAAAGAGATTCTAAACATGATTTGATTTGGATTTTATGTTTTGTGAAAATTTAAAAAATCTTTTAAGTTGCTCACAGAACTTTCCAAGTATAAAAGATTTGCAAATTGTGGCCAAAGGGGCCAGGGAGGTTTACCTAGCGTTTCCAAGATCCCAGAACTCAGATCCTGGGTGGCACTGGGTCTGGAAGGCTTATGTTTAGAACAGGCTCCAGATAGGGGCTTCCCAATAATTTCATCTCTATGTTAACGGGAGGAAGATTCAAAACAATTAGAAATTAGAAGTCTTCTTATTGGTTTTTCAGTCTTTAAAATGCAGTAATCTTGGCTTCAAGTAAACATTGCTATAGATTTGGAAGAAAGATGGTACATAAGGGGATGGCAACTTCCCTGGACCTTATGATTACTGTGGATTCTTGTGTTCTGACCCAATAACTGAGCCCTTCCCAAGTGGAATAATTGCAAAGCAGCATAAGTTTTGAAGGAGAAGGAATCAAAGGCATGTAACAAAAGCTTTTGCATTTTCAAAATAAATTACAGGATGATGAAGGTAGGTGACCATCTTTTGTCCAAACTGATTCTCATAGTAAAAAGGATGATATCTTCTTGGGGAAAACTAAAACTGATGAAATAGGTATGAATTTAAATCTGCAAACTCAATACCAGAATTAGTCCAGTTTTTAAAAACAACTTTTTTGAAGTGTAACTTACAGTTCATCCACTGTAGCTGTATGGTTTGATGAATTTTAGTAAATTTATGTAGATTTGCCACCATCACTACAATTCAGTTTTAGAATACTTCCATCATCCCCCAAAATTCCTTTTTGTCTATTTGCAGTCAATCCCCACTCCCAGCCTCAGCCCCAGGCAACCACTAATCTGCTTCCTGTCTCCATAGTTTTGCCTTTTCTAGGAATTTCCTGTAAATAGAATTGTGCAGTACGTAATCTTTGGTGTCTGGCGTCATTCACTTACATGATGTTTCGAGTTTCATCCATGTTGTTGCATGTGTCAGCAGTTTGGTCCTTACCATTGCTGAGCAGTATGCCAGTGTATGGACAAACCACAGTACGTTTACTCATTCACTATTTGATGGACATGTAGGTTGTTTCCAATTTAGGGTTATTGCTGATAATGTTGCTGTGATTATTTGCTTACAAGTTTTTGTGTGGACATATGTTTTCGTTTCTCGTAGATAGATAATTAAGAGTGGAATTGCTTGGTCATGTGGGAAGTGTATGTTTAACATTTTGAGAAACTGAAAATGTTTTCCAAATTTGCTGTACCATTTTATTTTCCCACCAACACTATATGACTTGATATAATCAGTCTTTTGTATTATAGTCATCCTAGTGGGTTAAGTATCTTATTGGGGTATTAATTTGCATTTCCCTAATGAAAGTTTGAGAATATTTTCATGTGTATATTAGCCATGTGTATATCTTTTTTTGGTAAAGTATCTGTTCAAATTATTTGCCTCTTTTCTATTAGGTTGTTTGTCTTATTGTTGAATTGTAAGAGTTCTTTATATGTTCTGCATACAAGTCCCTTATCAGATATATGACTTGCAGTTATTTTCTCCCAATTTGTGACTTGCCTTTTAATTTTCTTAATGGTTTCTTTTTAAGAGTAAAGGCTTTCAATTTGATGAGGTCTGGTTGACATTTTTTTCGTTTATGGATCATGCTTTTGGTATCATATCTAATAAATGTTTGCCTAACCCAAGGTCACAAAGATTTTCTCTATGTTTTCTTCCAGAAATTTTATAGATTTAGAATTTACATTTACATCTGTGATCCAGTGTGAACTATGTATGGTGTGTATGGTGGGAGGCAAAGGTCTAAGTTCTTTTTTTTTTTTTTTGGCATATGGATATCCAGTTGTTCCATCCATTTTTTGAAAAGACTATCCTTTCCCCTATTGAATTGCCTTGGTGCTTTTGTCAAAATCAATTGACCGTAAATATGAAGGTTTATTTCTGGACTCTATACTCTGTTCCACTGACTATATGTTGTTCCTTACCCCAGCAGCACACTGTCTTGATTACTGAACCTTTATGTAAGTTTTGTATAAGTCCTCCAGTGTTGTTCTTCTTGTGCAGTTTTTTTTTTCTTTCGGTACGTGGGCCTCTCACTGTGGTGGCCTCTCCTGTTGTGGAGCACAGGCTCCGGACGCGCAGGCTCAACGGCCATGGCTCACGGGCCCAGCTGCTCCGCGGCATGTGGGATCTTCCCGGACCGGGGCACGAACCTGTGTCCCCTGCACCGGCAGGCGGACCCTCAACCACTGCACCACCAGGGAAGCCCTTGTGCAGTTTTTTATTGTTGTTGAAGTATAGTTGATTTACAATGATTCAGGTGTACAGAAAACATATATATGTAATATATATATATATTCTTTTCCATTATATGTTATTACAAGATATTGAATATAGTTCCCTGTGCTATACAGTAGGTCCTTGTTGTTTATCTATATTATATATAGTAGTGTGTGTCTGTTAATCCCAAATTCCCAATTTATCCCTCCCCCCTCTTTCCCCTTTGGTAACCATAAGTTTGTTTTCTCTGTCTGTGAATCTATTTCTGTTTTGTAAATAAGTTCATTTGTATCATTTTTTTAGATTCCACATATGAGTGATATCATATGATATTTGACTTTGTCTGACTTACTGCACTTAATATGGTAATCTCTATGTCCGTCCATGTTGCTGCAAATGGCATTATTTCATTCATTTTTATGGTGGAGCAATATTCCACTGTGCATATATACCACATCTTCTTTATCCATTCATCTGTCGATGGACATTTAGGTTGCTTCCATGTCTTGGTCATTGTAAATAGTGCTGCAATGAACATTGGGGTGCGTGTATCTTTTCGAATTAGTTTTCGTCTTTTCCAGATATGTGCCCAGGAGTGAGACTGCTGGATCATATGGTAACTCTATTTTTAGTTTTTTAAGGAATTTTCATACTGTTCTGCATAGTGGCTACACCAATTTACATTCCCACCAACAGTGTAGGAGGGTTCCCTTTTCTCCACACCGTCTCCAGCATTTATTATTAAACGTTTTGATGATGGCCATTCTGACTGATGTAAGGTGGTACCTCATTGGAGTTTTGATTTGCATTTCTCTAGTAATTCTTATGCAGTTTTTTGTTGTTGTCTTAAGTCCTTTGAATTTTCATATAAATTTTATAAAATTTAGAATCAGCTTGTCAATTACTGCAGAACAAGATCTTTTATCCTGTGACTTTATCAAATTTGCTTATTAGGTCTAGTACATTGTTTGTAGATTTTATAAAATTTTCTTGTCTACGAGATTATATCATCTGCACATAAAGACAATTTTGCTTCTTCCTTTTAATCTGTATGCCCTTAATTTTTTTCAGCTGCCTATTGTGTTGGCTAGAACGTCCAGTACAATGTTGAATAGAAATGGTCAGAACAAACATCCTTGCCTTATTCCCAGTCTTAAGGGGAAAGCATTCAGTCTTTCACCATTAAATATGATGTTAACAAAGGTTTTTCATAGATGCTCTTTATCAGGTGGAGAAAGTTCTCTTTTATTTCTGGTTTGTTGAGTTTTTCAGATATCATGAATAAATATTAAAATTTGCCAAATATTTTTTGCATCTGTTAAGATGATCATGTGGGTTTGTCTTTTATTCTTTTGATATGGTGTGTTACATTTATTGATTTTTGGATATTAAGCCAACGTTATACTCCTGAGGTAAATCCCATTTGGTCATGGTGATTATTTTTAATGTTGCTAGATTTGGTTTGCTATTTTTTGTGAAGGGTTTTGCATCTATATTCTGAGGGATATTGATTTATAGTTTCCTTTTCATGTGACTTCTTTGTCCGGCTTTACTATCAGGCTAATACTGAGCTACTAAAATGAGTTTGAGAGTGTTCCCTCATCTTCTGTTTTCTGAAAGAATTGTGTAGGATTGGTATTGTTTTTTCATTAAATGTTTCATAGAAGTCAACATCAGGACCTAGGCTCTTCTTTGTGGGAAAATTTTAAATTATTAATTCAATGTTCTTTGTTGATGTAGGTCTACTCAGATTTTCCGTATTTTTTTCACGAGTCAATTTTGATAATGTGTGTGTGTTTTAGGAGTTTGTCCATTTCACCTAGATTGTCTATTTTGTTGGAATAAGTTGTTCATAATAATCCTTTAAACTTCTATCGGGTAGTCCTGCTTGAATTGGGTTGTTATAGTTTTCCATTGACTTTAATCACAAGGGCATGGTACTGCTAAGAGATGCCATAAGGAATCTCCTGTATTCCAGAAATATTCTTCCTCACTTCCATTGTGTAGTAGCAGTCCAAATTCCCATTGGTAATCAGGATTAATCACCCTCACCATCTGTGGACATGTAGCATACCTTATCTACCTTTCTTTGTCTGTTGATTCAGAGTTATGAGGAGACTAAAGTGGCTGGGTCACAGTCTTAACTTCCAGTTCAGTGGAATCCTTGCTGTGTCTCCTGGTAAATGCATTTTCTACCTTGGAACCAAGACCTCTAGACCAGGAGAGAATTAGGTTGTGGGGTCAGGAAGCAACAATTTTGCTGGTGGACCACTAGGAGTAATAGTAAATGGTGCCACTCTTATCTCCACTTTTTCAGTGCTGGACCTTGAGTCCTGGATATGGGAGAAAGAGCACCTTGTATCAGATGCTGATTCAGAGCATGCACAGCCTTCTGGAAAACCTTGCCCCAGCCACCTAGCTGGTGCTGTAACTGAGTCTTTAAAAGGCTGAGCCAACAGCTTCAAGACGGTGCGGAACATTGTAAGATCGGTTAATTCCATGAGCATGGGCCCATTTCTGCATTTCATTTGCTGGTTAGAAACAGTGCTGTGTGGAATACCATGGTGGTGGATAAGGTATTCTGTAAGCCCGCAGATGGTAGTTTGGGCTGAAGCACTGTGGGCAGGGACTCACTCTAGAGTGTCTATTTCAGTAAGAACAAAGTGCTATCCCTTCCATAATGGAGTGGGTCCAGTGTAACCAACCTGCCATCAGGTAGCTGGCTGATCACCTGGGGAATAGTGCCCAATCTGCCACTATTGGTGGTCTCTGCTGCTGGCAGACTGGGCACTCAGCAGTGGCTGTAGCCAGATTGTTGCCCTTGGTGAATAGAAGTCCTTGCTCCTCAGCCCACGTATTACCTCCATCCCTGCCACCATGGCCACTTTGTTCATGAGCCTATTGGCTGGGGAAGGAGTCTGACTGGTATCCACAAAATAGGTCATCCTATCCATTTGATTATTAAAAGCTTCTTCCACTGAGGTTACCCTTGGTAAGCATTAACATGGAACATAAATATCTTCTTTTTCACAGTGTCTTGCAAGGCAACTACTTCAGGAGAGGTCATTATAATTTCCTTGGGCAAAGCAGGACTAATAGCGCAGATGGGGGTGGAAGGGATGCTTCTACTGGCAAAGAAGACTCATGTGAGTCCCCGTTTCACTTGACTAGGAGGAAATTACAACCCTGTTATTTTGAGGAATCAGCTTTGTCCCAGGGTTTGGTGCATTAAGGCATTACGGAGGCCCCTCCAGTTCTAGGTCCTCTCTAGTTACCACCTGTTTGT
Organism: Neophocaena asiaeorientalis asiaeorientalis; assembly: GCF_003031525.2. Taxonomy (NCBI): domain Eukaryota; kingdom Metazoa; phylum Chordata; class Mammalia; order Artiodactyla; family Phocoenidae; genus Neophocaena; species Neophocaena asiaeorientalis. The sequence goes on along the minus strand of NW_020173758.1, from coordinate 1,165,672 downwards.
CCGTTCTCTGTTTTCCCCTCAGGGCCAAGCCTGGGCTCCAGGAATCTTTGGTGAGTCTGTAACCAGTTAGCAATTCCTCTCTGAAGTCTCGTCATCTCCTTTCCAGTTCCAGGAATCTCTATTTCCTACCTTACTGCTCCTCAGAGACACTCTTCCTGCCCCGAGCTCTAGAAGAATAGAGACTTCAATTGCTCTAGAATTGATGTCTGGCTTCTGCTCTGCCGAGATCCCCTTTCAAGAAATTACAAAGCTTGGCTTCCTGCCTGAAATGAGGGTAGGGGAAAATACAGGGATCAGGAACACAGTTTACACTTTATTATATTACCCCGTGGTTGGGGTGAGATACCAAAGTGGATGAAGATGGAGGGAAAGACTTCCTGACTTCTCTCTTTCTAGAGAACTTAATTTCTCTATCTGCATAAGGCATGATAGACTTTCCCAAGAACCAGACGCTGTTCCTCCCTTTACATCCTCCACCCCTAGCCTCGGAGGGTTACGTTTGAGAGTTTGTTAGTGTTCAGTCTGTGTGACTAGCTTCTGGTGATAAATCTTATGTGTGAATTGTGGGGACGGCCAGCAACCAAAGTAAATAGTGCTTGTTGTGAGAGGGCTGCTTGGGTGGACTGCGGGCTGCACTTCGGCTGCCTGACTGGCCCCTCGAAGTCACTGCTGATTGTGGATTCCCCAGGGCTCTGCTGCAAGGGTGGTTCAGGTCTCTGCGGAGCCCTCTGGTTCCTCATCTCCCTCAGCTAGGACCTGAGCAACTCTGCCCTTCCCACGGGGGATCAGCCCTCCTCTCCCCACATCAGGGTGACGGCAAAAAGAGTGCCAGGGTTCTGTACATCCCTTCCTTTGGAATCGCCCTCTCAGCCCAGCACCACAGGCTGTGTTTCCTGGGCAGAAGAAGATGGTTCTCTGCGGTGCACTAGACAAGAGGAAGGCCTCGGCTGTCGTGCACGCAGCTGCCCAAACTCACCTTGCTCATTCATTCCTCCATACCTTTGCTTTTGACATGTCCTCTGCCTGGAGTGTCTTACCTTACTCTCTCCTTTTCTCCTGGTGAAATTCCTACTTATTCTTTAAGGCTCAGTGAAAACACCATCTCTTCTGAGAAGGCACCACTTCTCTCCCCTAACACTTGGTCCCCAGAGCTTTTTGTTCCTAGCTCTGTCATAACACTTACCATATTGGATTATGGTGAGTTATTTACCTGCCCAGGTGCAAGAACTTTTTTTTAAAAAAATTCTTTATTCTTAGGGTCTGGGTTGATGCCTGATGCACATCGACGATGATGATGATTAGGATAATAATAACAGCTATTATTCATTACATGCTTAGCAGGTGCAAGGCACAGTGCTAAGAGCTCCACACACATTATATCATTTATGCCCATCACACTTCTAAGGGTAGCTATTGATGTTAACCTAGTTTTGGGTGAATTTTTTGAAATTCCTTAGATGGAGAGGGAGAAGAAAATTTCAGTTTAAAAGAAGGAGCAAGGGTGGGGAAGCATGGCCTGTTGAGGGCAGGAAAATGGTCCTGGAAGGAGATATAAAAGAGAAAAATGAGGCTTGAAAGGTGAGCTGGTACCATATTATAAACGCTTTTGGATGCCCCCAAGGCATTGTAGTTTCTTGATAGGCAATAGGGAGCCGTCAAGGAGGGGCCAATGTGATCTGAGCCAGAGGCTAGAAACTGGTGGCAAGCTGTGGCAATGACCTAGGTGAGTCCCAAGTGTTTATCACACATCTCCTGGGGGCCATGCTTGGGGCTGGATTTCAGAGCCCAGGCCTGACGGGTGCTTACAATCAGGCGATAAGGCAACTGCAGAGTTGTAGGCACCAAATTTGGCGGGCATACAAGGAAAGAGCGTGGTGTGGGGGGCCTGCAGCTGGGGAAGGTAGGCATCAGGAAAGATTTCAGCGGAGATGATGCTTGACCTGAGACTCTATTTACCTGGTCAATAAGGTGGGGAGGAGGAGAGGAGACGGGAAGGGAGGCACCAGCAAGAAGAAAGCACTGAGGAATCAACAACACAACCAGTTAGTGGGAATTTCTGGGTTTTGTTCATTCATTATTTTGTTTTATAAAACTTCTTTTGCTTACTTAAGTAATGCTTGTTTATTGTAGAAAATGTGTCAAATATAGAACAACAAAAAGAATAAAGCTATAATCTCACTACCTCGAGATAAATATTTAAAAATCAGGTATATATTCTGCCATTTTTATGTGAGTGTGTGTGTTTGAATAAAAATAAATGTGCATTTATGTGTGTGTATATATATACACATACATATATTAATGTATCAATAAGTAACAAAATGTAAGTGTACATGCTTATACCTCTCCATCTTATGTCTATACTGTATATATCAAATATCCTGCTTCACCAGCCTTAGGTATAAAATAAGATTACATTTCTTTAACGTACAAACTTGACAGGCAGGCTAGTTTTCCTCTGGGATTCTCAAGTAGTTTCTAGGAATATTCAAAAAACCCTTACCGATTCCTCAACCTGTCTTAATAGTACTGCTCTCCATCTTCCCCCGGACGTATGTCTAAGATTTAAATAGGAAAAAGCTGTATGGGTAGGCTATTCATTCCAACTAACCCTAGAATGAAAACACTTCCTGGGCCAGGAACCATGTCTTTCTTGTCAATTGCTATACCCCCAGTGCTTAAATAACACCCACCACATGATAGATGTTCAGTAAATATACTGAATAAATAAATGAATTCAAACGTCTACTTGTTCATACAATGAACATTTATTGAACATTTTTGATGTGACGAGTTCTGTGCTGGGGAATAAAACTTTCATCTATGATGGATATGACTTAAAGATAAGCAGCTTTTAAAAACAAACTAGGCTTCCATGGAAGGCAGTGAGCTTCCTAGCATAGGAGGTATTCAAGCAGACTACTGACCAAGATTGTAGAAGGAATTCCTGCTTTGGGAGGAATGTTGGACTAAATGACTACTAATGACCCTTTCAAATGTAAAATTCTATGATTGAATAAATTTTAGATAATAATTTCTAACTTATGAGTCATAACAACCAAATAGGTGACAGAAGGTCTCCAAAGGAGATATATTTGCAAATGAAAAGCAAATGTTCTGATGGGATCTAAATATTTGTTGATAATAAATGAGATTTCTTGAGAAGACAACAGGTTGTTGCTCTTGACTAGAGATAGATCATTTTAAAATAATGGAATTAGAGAAGTATTGTATTTCAGAATGTGTTTAAACATTTGTTCTTTAATCCATTTACCATATTCAAAACCCATATTTACAAACAAAATAGCCAAGACCTGAATAAGACAACTAAAACAAGCTTTGGATGAATCTTTTTGAGAAAGCCTAAAGGTCTGGACTTTGTTCATTGTTTGGGAAATCTGACTTCAACACTTTAAGACAAAAATTTCAATATGTTGGTCTTAAAGACGTGGGATTCAAAATTCATTCATTTATTCCTTCATTCAAGAAGTACATAGCTGGAAAAATATATATATAGCTGGGAAAAAAAAAGACATAGTTAACATCCACTAAAACACTACAGACTGAGCAATATGAATAATTCCAAAAGGAAAATGAGATAATCTATGATATATTCTAACAGGTTTTTAAAACATTTATTCTATTACAAAGTCATAATCATCCATTAAATAAAATTTTTTTAAAAAAATGGGAACAGTAAAAAGATCACCCATAATCATATTATTTAATAAATAACTACTATTATTATTTTTTATTTCTTTTGAGTGTTTTTACACATGTAATTTTTATATAATTATAATATCACTGTAGAAGTTATTTTGAACTTTAAAATACTAATCTTTGGATAGGTTGGTGGAAATTTCTTAGTTTGTTGGAACTTCAACCTAACTCCCTAGAGCTTTAGTTTATGTGCCTTGGCTTTCCTTTGTGGACCTTAAATATAAATCTTTTTTTTTTTTTTTTTTTTTGCGGTATGCGGGCCTCTCACTGCCGTGGCCTCTCCCGTTGCGGAGCACAGGCTCCGGACGTGCAGGCTCAGCGGCCATGGCTCACGGGCCTAGCCGCTCCACGGCACGTGGGATCCTCCCGGACCGGGGCACGAACCCGCGTCCCCTGCATCAGCAGGCAGACTCTCAACCACCACGCCACCAGGGAAGCCCTAAATCTTTTGAATTAAAAAGAAATTAAAACATAGGTTTGTGTTTAAACAACATTAAAGTGGCTTAAAAAAAAACTAGAATTAATAAAAAACAAAAGCGAAACTAGAATTTTATAAATTTAATGGCCAGATTGTGAAATTAGATTACAGATTAGTATCTGGATACCTAAATGGCCAGAACTGACAGTTGTTGCCATCAGCCTTAATAGCACATAGTGTCAACCATAGATTATTTGACCACTGTTTGTTTAATGGCAATCTCCTTTGTTAGACTCTAGGCTCTGTGAGGCCAGGGCTATGTCTGTCTAGTCCACAGCAGTATCCCTAGTTCTTGCTTATTGCCTGGTGTAGGCTTGGTTCTTAGTAAAATTTGAATAAGTCAGTGAGTGATTCATTTACTGGGAGGTTTGGGGGTGGCCATGCATCCATCCATCCATTCATTCATCCATCATCAGATACCTTATGGAGAACCTGCCATGCACCAGGCACTTTGCTGGGCACCACAGACACAGGGTTGAGCAGATGTAGCCCACCCACCCTGGGAGGAGGAGCTTGCCACCTGGTGGAAAAGGAGTAAAGTCCTTCACCATGGGCCCTCAAACACCTCTTCCATGGATCTCTTGCCTGATGGTCTACTATGGAAGCTATTCCTTTGTATCTAGGCGCTGTTCCTTTAAATCACAAATATGCTGGGAGATGGGCTTGTCAGTCATTCACAATTCAGGGTTTTTGAGAACTAGTTTCTCAAATTTTGGAGGGGAAAGGGAGAAGGCAGGTCATACAGCCAAGGAAGGAGCATTCAGGGAATCATTTTCTCCCTTTTCTGTAGCAGGAGGCCCCAGGCCGTGGGGAGGCAGCAGTGTAACAGCAAACATGCTCAATTGGCTGAGTCCATCACCACCTGTGAGGTGACAGGCAGCTCAGGTGCCCTACCTGCCTAAAGACGATGCAGATCAAATGGGGCTGCAGGTATGTTGGGGCCCTGGGAGTCACACCGGCCACGCTCTCCCCCCCATCAGGGAGGAGGCCGGCCTCCCAGACCTGCTGCTCTACAGATGCCTCTCCTGTGCAGCTTCTTCTCTAGAGGAAGCTCTTTTGGTCTCCTGCCACAAGAACACTAGCTGGGTCTCCTTTTCCTTCTGTCTTGTGGGCAGAGGCTGGAGCTGAGCTCCCAGCTGCCCCAAGTAGGAAGGAGGCTGTGCTGGAGAAAAGTCAGACCTGGGGGGAGAGGCAGAGCTTGAACCAAACTCTACTTTATTTCCACACAGTCCCAGCCACCAGGGCAGCCCTCCTGGCCCCCTGCAGCTCCTGACCCTGGGGCACTGAGCCTCCTGAGAGGCGGCCCACAGAGGCCTGCCATGCTCTGTCCTGTCCAGCAGGACCTCATTTCAGTCACAGGAGCATGAGGACAAGGCAACTCCCCCTTCCTTCCCTGACTCACATGAAGGTGATTGTGCAGGGCTGCAGTCAGGGTGGAGGTGGTGATTGTGCAGGGCTGCAGTCAGGGTGGAGGTGGGGAGGGGCTGGAGTGGAGGCCTCACTTTGCCTCTCCCTCAGCTCCGGAGGATTCCCAGTTTCTAGCTCATTCTCTGTGTAGTTCTCACACTGTCTCCTCTCCCCGTGAGGTGGACCCGAGAGGAGAGACGCTCAAATAAACACAAGGCCAATGGCTCCCTCAGCTGGTCTCAGACAGGAAGCTCTGTCTCTTAGACCTCAGAGAAGGCTTGGGGAAGGGAGGAAAGGTGGCCTTCCTACGCTGCATTCCTGAGGGAAGCATGCATCGTGTCCACGTGGTTTTACCTGTTAGCAGTGCCATAGTTTTAAAAAGTTACAATATAAAAATTAGAGTTGGGATGGTTGAGGAAATGAGGTCTGTTTGTTGAGTATAAATATGAATGCAAGGAAATAACTGCTCATTTCTTCAAGTATTAATTTCACCCTGTATTTTAAAAAGACAAGTGCGGGCTTCCCTGGTGGCGCAGTGCTTGAGAGTCTGCCTGCCGATGCAGGGGACACGGTTTCGTGCCCCTGTCCGGGGAGATCCCACATGCCGCGGTGCGGCTGGGCTCGTGTGCCGTGGCCACTGAGCCTGCGCGTCTGGAGTCTGTGCTCCGCAACGGGAGTGAGAGGCCCGCGTACTGCAAAAAATAAATAAATAAATAAAATAAATAAAAATAAAAAGACAAGTGCTTGAGCATTGATTTTTCACATTCAGATGTGAAGCAGTTAGTAAAAGTGTTATTATTTCTATTTCTGACAGGTGGGGAAACTGGGGCTGCAGAGGAGCCATAGCACCTTCCCTGTGGGAGAATCTTGAGTCTGTGCCCTGAGCTGGTTCTTGAGGACTATGGTCACACGAGCCAAGTCTGAACATTGCAGAATCCTGACACACGGTGAGTTCTTGATAAATGCCAGCCAATCAGAGCCCCCCGCCCTTTACGTAACTTCTCTGGTGTCCTATGCTTTTCCTCTTAGCATGCCATGCACCAGGCAGTTGACCTTTGAACTACATGGTTTGAACTGCGCAGGTCCACTTATACACGGATCTTTTTCAATAGTAAATACTATAGCACCATACGATCTGCGGTTGGTTGAATCCGAGGATGTGGAATGGTGGATAAGTAGGAATTATGTATATGGAGGGCCGACTATAAGTTATACACAGAGTTTTGACTTCGTGGTGGGTCAGCATCCCTAACCCCTGTGTTGTTCATGGGTTCAATGTATATACTTATTTGTTCAATGTCCATCCTTCCACACCCATTTCTTTTCTTGTTTTTTTTTTTTTGGAGTATAGTTTTTTCAGTTTCTGGTGTATAGCAAAGTGAATCAGTTATACATACACATATATCCACTCTTTTTTAGATTCTTTTCTCACGTAGGCCACTACAGGGTGTTGAGTAGGGTTCCCTGTGCTATGCAGTAGTCCTTATTAGTTATCTATTATATGTATAGTAGTGTGTATATGTCAGTCCCAATCTCCCAATTTATCCCTCTTCCACCCTCCATTTCTTTTTTTTCTTTTTTAGATTTTCTTTTTTGATGTGGACCATTTTTAAAGTCTATATTGAATTTGTGACAATATTGCTTCTGTTTTATGTTTTGGTGTTTTGGCCCAGAAGCATGTGGCATCTTAGCTCCCCGACCAGGGATTGAACCCACACTCCCTGCATTGGAAGGTGAAGTCTTAACCACTGGACCACCAGGGGAGTCCCATCCCACCCTCCATTTCTTGACGACAGATACCAAATGTGTTTTGTTCAACACCTGTGTGCTAGTGAATTGCCTGGCACAGTGGAGGCCCTCGCCAAATAGGTTCTAAAGTAATGAATGAAAAACAGTCTTTCTCATAGCAATTCTGCACAGTTGTGACACTTGGCCACCTTTTGCCTCAATTGCTAATTAATTAAATGGGAGTAATATATCCTTTCTCAAGGATCAGTTGCCCTTCTAAAAGCTGGGAAATGCTGATGCTTGGGAAATGCTGCTGTCCCCGTGGAGGTTCCAGGCTGGTGTGCTGGAGAGCACTCTCCCAGAGGCTCCACAATGCCACGGCCAATTTCTTCTCTTTCCCCACCCATGTATTAATTGGAAGGAGATGTTACCTTTCACAAGACCCAATAATATTCTTAATTTATACCCCAAACAGAAGTTTGGACGTTGCCATATTATGAAGGAAAATCAGATCAGAAACTATCTCAAGGAACTCCTGAAGTAGAGGCCCTTTGAAGGCCGCCATTGGTCATGGATCATTTGTCTAAAATCTTCTGTTGTGCTCTCTTTTCCATGCCCCAGGCCAGGCACTGGGAGTCCATTCAGAAGCTACCCAGTGTGCAGGCACTGAGGCATGTGTTAATGACACCGTGTGTGTGTGTGTGTGTGTGTGTGTGTGTGTGTGTGTGTGTGTGTGTGTCCCGGAAGCAGGCCAGGTGCTCAGGGAGAGGCCTAAGGATCTCTAGTAAGTCTTGAAGGACACATGCAAATTAGGAAGCAAAAGAAGATGTTCAAGGTCATGGGTCCCCAACTCCTGGGCCACGGACCAGTACCAGTCGGTGGCCTGTTAGGAACCGGGCCGCACAGCAGGAGGTGACCTGCGGGTAAGCGAGTGAAGCTTCATCTGTATTTAAAGCCACTCCCCATCGCTCGCATTACCACCTGAGCTCCCTCTCCTGTCAGATCAGCAGCGGCATTAGATTCTCATAGGAGCGCAAACCCTACTGTGAACTGCGCATGCGAGGGATCTAGGTTGCGTGCTCCTTATAAGGATCTAACGCCTGATGATCTGAGGGGGAGCTGAGGCGGTGATGCTAGTGCTGGGGAGCGGCTGCAAATACCGATTAGCATTAGCAGAGAGGTTTGACTGCACAGAGACCATAATAAATCAATGCGCTCGAATCATCCCGACACCATCCCCCCCTACCCCATCGGTGGAAAAATTGTCTTCCACGAAACTGGTCCCTGGTGCCCAAAAGGTTGGGAACCACTGTTCTAGGTGAAGAGGACAGGATGATGAAAGCCACAAAGGTGTGAGAACTCCCAGCAAGTCTGGAATCCATCTCTGCATGTTTTCTTAGGGTGTGTATATGGCTTAGTGGTTACTGTTTGTTCCAGGTGACAATGCTTTCTCACCTTGGAGTGTCTGCAAGAGTGGTTACCCAGTGTGATTCTGAGAAACCCCACTCCTGGCCAGCTGATGCCAGTGGGGGGATGAGAAGGCACCCCATTTCCAGCTACTTCCTTAACAGGGATCCCAACAGAGCACTGTATTGCTATATCTATGATTCAGTTTTTGGAAATGGAAAGACCTCTTGCCAAATCCCTGCCAACAGAGGTGGGAACGAGGATGGGGCGCCCAGGGCCTGGGAGAGGTGGATGGGCTAAACCTTGGGGTTTCCCAGAATTTCAGAATTAGAAGGGGCGGAAGTGGGTAGGTTGGCTGGCCTCCCCTGGACGCTGATGTCTGAGACCTCTGTGGAAAAGCCCAGTGGGTTGCACGCTTGCCCTCTGGCTGGCTTGTGAAGGAACACGGCCTGAGCCAGTTTGGGCCAGTTTACCTTTAGGGTGGACCACGGGGCAGTAGGCCTGGGAGAGGCACCCCTTCAGATCAGCCTGTTCCTCAGCACAGGAGGTTGCTTTGTTTCCCTCAAGGCTGGTCTGCTTATGTTGACACTGATTCTTGTAAAGTGATGCATGGGCAGGGTTTTACTCACGGGTGAAAAGATCTCCATGAGGTCATTTTGCTCCTACCTGGGAGGTAAAGCCTTCTTTCTAACTCAGGCTGATACAGGGTTTTGTACCACCATCGTCACCATAAACTACTGACTTGCCCATTTTCTTATTGAGGCTCCTACAAGTTACCACATTTCTGGGGTGTCCAACTCTCACCAGCAGCTCAGGTTTCTGTCCCAGTGAACTAATGTTCTCATCAGTAGTTCCCTCCGATAAGCTGAGGAAAGTGGAGAGTCCAAGGACTGAAAACTAATTGGGGAAAGTGGGCACTTAAACTTCCTATCCGATCAAAGATCCCTTTGCTCTAGTCTAGCCTTCTCAGGATTTGGGGTGCAGGGAGAAGCGGATCTACTATTTATCTCACATATTTTCATGTCTCCGGGCTCCTCCTTCACTGGAACCACAGACCGGAAGGGACCTTCGGGATGATTTAGCCCACCCTGCATCGCGCATTGCTCTCAAAGGCCCAGAGACATTATGCCTGAGAGCACACAGTTATCAGTGAAGGGATGGACCCAGAACCCAGGCTTTTTGACATCCAGCTCAGTGCTCAGTCCACCAGCCCACGCTGCCTCCATGCTCATGTTCAGCCCTGGGTATTTTATTACCTTCTTTCCCCCAACCCTTTGTGGCTTTGTAACCAGAGCACAGTGGTCTTTATGTAGATGATACTTAGGAAAAGTGTAGCCTAACTTTTGGTTTGCTGGGGGTTGTCATGTCAGCTTGCAGGAGATGCACTAGAAGTGTGTGGGGAAACACTGCAAGGCATCCTCCGTGACTTCCACGTTCGGTTTTCAAGGAATGGGGCAACGATATCATTCATTCTTGAACAGAAAAAACAAACCCAGCTTGTTTTCAGGGTCTAGCACAGCACTTCACACAGAGGCTGGAATTCCCCTACTGGCCATCAATGCTGAGTACAGGGCATCACCAGTCCTGTAAAGTCTCTGGATCTTTTGGGCTTAAATGGAAAAGCATCATCTCTGAGGTGGGGAAGAAAGTACAGGCTTTGTAGTTTCACATAAGTAAAATCCAAGTAATATCCCTTGGAATATTAGCTACCACTTGTGGCCTGTTTTCTATGTGTCAGTTATGGTGCTCCTAGTAACTCATTCAGTGCTCAGCCCTAAGTGGTGCCATTATATTATTCCCAATTTTATGAATGAGAAGAGTGAGACTCAGTTGCTTGTCCAAAGTCATAAGGTAGAATGTTACAGAACGTGGAGTCAAATTGGCTGACTGTAAGCCCTCCAATGCAGAAATGTCTGAAGACATGGCAGGAGGGCTCCCATGGATAAAGGCCATTGAGCTGCCATCTCCTGCCAGATGCTGGGCTTCTGTTCTCCACGCTCAGACTCCTAACGGGGACAGCAGAACACTTGTTCACGTTCTCACCTCCACATCCTATCCCCATGGAAGGGTGAAAAAGAAGCAGAGGAGATCCAGCCACCTCCACTCACCCTCTCAATGTTTGTCACCATGAGCTGCAGCAATGAGGATGGACTGGACTCTGGTGTGATGGGTTGGCACATGGTCTCAAGTTTCTGGTCCAGGGGTTTGGAACACAGCTGCACTTGCTCTGGCGAGGAAGAGGGATGCTGTTTACCAGCACCAAGTCTCTGAACTCATTCTAGTGACCTTTGAGAATTCACTCTTTGTGGGAATAAAAGTTATGGAGAAGGAATTTTTTTATCCTCTACACACGTCTAGGTCAAATTATTATTGCCAAATAAAACAAGTATAAATTTCCCCTCCCATAATCTTAAACAGACATATTCTAGAAATATTTCGTCCATGTCTTCAGAAGATTGCTTTGCTTTTTCTGGTGTCAGGTCAACAGAAAAATGTGACACCCTGGTCGTGAAAGCCTGGGTCAGTTTTTGAGCAGTATCTGTATAACTGGTAGATTTTATTCTCTTATTGCTTTTTGTTTGCCCTTCATCATACACTCCTCAATAGAACTAAAGACACTCTCTGTTCTAAGGAAGCTCATGATCTAATGATGCCATTGGGAAGTCACTGGTTTTTATTGTGTATATTTTGCAAATCAAAAAAACAAAAAAGGTCAATGCAAGTCATAATTCATATAAATAAACCTATTAAGAAGGAAATGGAGAAGCTACAAAGTATCACTGGAGATTTGTTATTCTCGGAGTTTGTTTTTCTCTCTGTAAGGAAATGGGTTGCTTTTTTTTTTTTTGGTTTTGGTTTTAAAACCAATTGCAAAAAAACCCCATTAAATGTGGTGGGAGGATGTACCCATAGGACCACTTTACAAGGAGCAATGAGCACTTGAAAATTATCAATATTCCTTTACATTTAGGAACACTTTGAGTGCTCTGAGTGAATTAACGAGAGGGAGTAAAGAGCTAGGTAAATATGTAAAGTCCATTCTGCAGTTAGTTTTCCAGAGGGATGCTCAGTTATATAAGGAAGGGAGCAAAGGTTAGAGAGCTAGAGTCCAGGTGATTCTACCCGGAAGGTTTTCCCAGAGCAGTGGGGAAGAAGAAGAATGCCTTACTCTCTGGACTGGCTGGAAATGCCCTGGCCTGGCGCTTCCCTGGCGTGAGGAGTGTCACCATCCCTCCCTGCTGTTCCCCTTCCCACCCTTGCCCTTTCATAATTCCCAAGGAACCTGAAGCCCTCAAGCCAGGCAGGCTCACTGAGGCTCTGTGTATCTCCCACGATCTTCTCTGACACATGGAAGAAGAAGGAATATTTCTGAGTTCGATGATTTGCTTCTAGTTCATTTAAGGGTCAACAGCCAAAGGTGGAAAAGGGATGTAAAGACTAGATCCAGGTGAGGCAGTGGCGACAGCGGCAGCGAGAGGATGAACAACAAGTTCGACGCATTGAAAGATGACGACAGTGGGGACCATGATCAGAACGAAGAAAACAGCACACAGAAAGATGGTGAGAAGGAAAAAACGGAACGAGACTAGGCTCAGAGCAGCAGCAAGAGGAAGGCTGTTGTCCCTGGGCCAGCAGAGCACCCCCTGCAGTATAACTACACTTTCTGGTACTCCAGGAGAACCCCTGGCCGTCCCACCAGCTCACAGAGCTACGAACAGAATATCAAACAGATTGGCATCTTTGCCTCTGTGGAGCAGTTCTGGAGGTTTTACAGCCACGTGGTACGGCCCGGGGACCTGACAGGCCACAGTGACTTCCATCTCTTCAAAGAAGAATTAAACCCATGTGGGAGGATGATGCAAATAAAAATGGTGGCAAGTGGATTATTCGGCCGTGGAAGGGCTTGGCATCCCGTTGCTGGGAGACTCTCATCCTGACCATGTTGGGGGAATAGTCCATGGTTGGGGAGGAGATCTGTGGGGCTGTGGTCTCTGTCCGGTTTCAGCAGGACATTATTTCAATATGGAATAAGAATGACAGCGACCAAGCCACCACAGCCCGCATCCGAGATACACTTCGGCGAGTGCTCAACCTACCTCCCAACACCATTATGGAATATAAAACCCACACCGACAGCATCGAGGGTAATTCAAGCTTTCGAAATACAAAAATCACATTGTGAAAGTACACAAGCTGGCAATAATCCTTTTCTGTACGTGTGTTTGTCCGGAACGGATGGGAGGTCTCCGGCTGGCCCTTCCGTCTGCTCACTGAGGGGACGTCCCTGAGCCTCGTGCTCCCCTTTTGCACTCATTCCTGGAGGACGGATTCCGCTAGACACCCTCCAGCATTGCTGACTTTATAAAGCGGAAAAAATGGAAAACGTGACTTTGCAATAGACAAACTTTTTTTTTAATGGGGTTCTGTGGGGGGAGTTCAGCCTTTCCTTTTGCTGTGTGCTGTCCAGATGCCTCCCGGGCACGCTGTCGTGCTCTCCTCTGCTGTCCGAAGGGTGTCGTGACCGCGTGTACAGGCCAGAGCTGTCGACTGAGCGTGATCAGTATTATGAATGTCTGTGCATCCAGGAAAAGCTTTTCATTGGAGAGTCCCGGAATAGCTATCAATGCTGTCTTCTAGATCTGCCATTAAATTATTGGGACACTTTGTTTAAAAAAAAAAAAGACTAGATCTAAACATTGTTAAGGTAGAAAACTGGTACTTTGGGAGTCTGCATGTCTGCATTCAAGGGTAGAAATGGAAATTTACCTTTGGGGCACCCTAGTCATTTTTGAAGAAACGGTTGGGTGGCCCTTCCTCCATGATGCTGCCCAGTATAGTAGCAGGTGACCTTGTTTTCCCCTTTTGGAATACCTGGGAGGTGCATTTTGTTCATTGCTGTATCTGTAGCACCAAGAGCTGTGCCTGGTGCAAAACAGATAACTATCTGTGGGAATGAATGAATGTGTGGTCAGTGGAGGTAATTCTCTTAGGCCGCCAAGGTGTGAGGGCTGGGAAGCACGTCTGAGAACCCTGCTGGGGAGCTTGACATGCACTTTTTGAGAAGTTATATAATTAATAGTGACCGGAAGGAGTTGAAATAGCACTCTTGGCACCACAGTTACCTTAGGCACTTATGGCTTGACTTGAGGCCCTTGCAGTCTGTCACACTGTTTCCATTGAAAATGCATCTGAGTCCCAAGAATTGGCTTATAAGTGACCTTGGGAAATACAAACCAATCTTAGTGGAAACCTGCCTGAAACTCTGGTTCAGCTGTGGCTGTTTAGTAATATGTCCACAAATAAGGCACTGCTGGGAAAGCCACTGGCCTTTATTCTTGTGCTTTGTTCCTAGCAGGAAGCGTTGGTGTAGCATCAGGAATGTAGACTTGGACTTCGTCGACCACTTTGCAGCGGTGACATTTTCCTAAGTGTCCCAAGACCAGAGGATCTTAAATGGGCCAGGGAGAGGTCCTTCCAGGTATGTTAATATCGTAGATGCTCTGGCTGAGCAGGGTGTGACTCAGAAACATCCGAGTGGCCACCAGCAGTCACGAGTTTCAGTAAGATGCAGATGAACCAGAGAAAATCAGGGTAACATCACAGAAGATCCTAAGGTTTGACATGAGGCTGGTTGATCAGCTCTGAGAGATGGCTGGCCTATCACACACAGCAAATAGCATTATTGCATAATGATGCAGGTTTGAAGGGACATTCTCCATGTAGGCTCATTTAGGCACCCCAACTTGTTCTCCTGGAGGTTGGGGTTTGTGAGAGGCAGGCAGTCTCAGATGGCATCTGTGCTGAGGCCACAGATATCCAGGCAGAAGCCTGGCACCTTGTTCTTCTGCATGAGGACCCTGGGGCCTCAGGGGAAGGTGGAGAGTCTAAGGCCTTCTGGCCATAAGACAGTGCCACCCTGCTGATGGAGGGGCTGATATCAGCTCGGAGAGAAATCCAGACTGACTGCTCAGATGTACTTCCTGGAACATGAAGAAGGGGCTAGCAGGTCTTGGCAGGGCATAAGGACAGTGTTGTAATATACTAAGCAAGAGAGAGATTTTTAAGTAGTAGGAGAGGTTATGCAATCTCCACCAGGATGTGGGGAATCAAGGTAGGGTGAGGGGCAGCACTGACCTCTTCAATAAAGGCAGTATCAGTGGTCACTGTGTCCCCGATCAGGGGCTCCTCTGCTAGTGTCCGGTTGCAGTGACACTTGTAGCCTCTTGTGTGGGGAGGGAGAAAGCCGTGAAGGGCATTAACCAGCCTGAGCAGAAAGATGACACTGGGTTAGCTTCGTTTTCAGGTTGGCTCTGCTCGAGCGGTGACAAAGATAAGCACTGGTAATGCCAAGTTCATATCCCACCAGCTTGTTACCAAAGTGGGAAGAATTTTTCCCTTTCTCAGGAGGACCAGTGACAGTTCCAAGGCTGGTGGTGCTCACTGGCTCAGCATGAGTCAGGTAGTATGACAGTGACCTTGATCAGCTAGGCCAGGGGCAGGTAACTACTCTCAAGCCCTTGGCCTGAGACTGGGGGAGAAGTGGTTCTCCAAGAAAAACTGAGTTCCCTTCATCTAAGAAAAGGCGATGAGTGCTGAGCAGCAAAAAAGTCACATTTCCACACATTCTGACTTGAAATGTGTGACTGGGTGTGAGTCAAAGCCAGAATTTCAATGAAGAACCGGTTACCTAAGGTCTTCATGCAGCTGCAGTGTGCCTAGAAAGTGAAGGGGTTTCCCTGACCTTCTCTAGAATGTTTCTTAAGAAGTAAAGTATGCTCGAGCATGTAGCACTGGAAACTAATCACGTGACTAACAAACAAATGGACCGGAAACTGGGGGAAGGGCAGGCAGGAACATAAGAGAGAAGGCTCATATCCTTTCAACAAATAGGCAGCATTACTTAGAATAAAGGAGGAAATGAGGCAAGAATTGAAATAATGAAGTGGTGGTTTTTTTGGCAAAAAAAATGGTGCAACATCTGTGTTAATATTTAGCCTAAAGAAAACCCCAGTAATTTCCATTATTGTGATGTTATTAGATGACAGTGACATTTTTTTATTTCTTCCTTATCATTTTCTAAGTTATGAGTTAATCTAATCTGGCACTCAGGTCCTTCTCCATCAGGTAAAGTCCCTCTCATTCTTCAGTGGTTCCTCTTCGAAGGTACCACTCGTGTACCTTCTTTCCAGATTCACGTAGGGGGAGATCCTTTTTCTCTCTTTCTTGTCAGCTTTTCTGCTTTTGTACATACCACTAAGATAGCACTTGTCATGTTGCACTGTGGTTTTTCATTTGTTCAGAAAGTTCTTTCGGGCAAGCCAGACTTGAGGTACATCATTTGACTTCTCTGAAAGTCAAAGGGGGAATAACAGTTCCTTCCACAGAGAGGTGCTGTGAGAATTCAATTAAAGAAGCTGATGCATGAAAAGCACATAGCATGATATCTGGCACATGGTGAGAGCTCAGTAAATATTAGTGCATTTTAGTATTAATTCTCGTTGAAATAATAGTTATTATTATTGATATGTATTTTACCAGATGATGAGTTCCTAGAGGACAGCGGCTGTTCTGAGGTCATAGTAGATACTCTATATATGTGGAAAGAAAAAAAGACAGGGAAAGGAGGGGAGGATAGGGGAAGAGAGGGAGAGGTAGAGGGGAAAGAGGGAGGAAATAATAATGGGAACAACTAAGAAGGGAGCACTGCCAGGTTTGTCCAGTGAAGAAGGATCTTGAGAACGTTTGTTTTATAGATGAGGAAATGTAGGGGCCAAGAAAAGTTAAGGAGCAGGTCTAAGACCACGAAGTGGGGCTGGAATACAGGCTGTCTCCCGGGGTTACTCGTCACAGCCCCTGCTGTTACCGGATCAGCTTTTTGTCCTCTCCATTTTCCTTAGCAATGGCACGGCATCCACACTGCTTGATAAACCTCAGCTGACCTCTGCCACTGGGAGAACAGGGCATTTCCTATCCACCCCCAGATGCAGACTGAGGAAAACGTAGGTACTTGGTGGGAATTTTTCAATGTCTCCTGTGAAAACCAGAAGACAGCCATTAAGTAGTAACACGGTCCTGGCCTTAATGTGGTTGGCTCCAAGTGATCAAATCCTACCTGCACCCATACTGAGGATCACTGACTCTGATTGCAAGTGATGAAGCAGTTAAAGAAATACAGTGTATGTCCTTCTTGAATATAGGTTTGGACTGAACTGCCTACAAGGATTACTGCCTTCCTTGGGAAATGGGCTTGCGCTTAGCTGATATAAGAGCCTAGACAGGGTATCTGCAGCTCCTTCTAGAGGGAGTATCAGAAAAGAAACCCATTCCTGTGTTTGGGTGGATCCGGTTCCTTAGAAGTGAGTGAAAACTGATATAGAGACTTGCAGGGGATGCTTAAGAGGGGATGTAGGAATGAACTTGAGAAAAAAGAGCCACACTGGGTGTTGTAAGGTCTGTAATATATTTTAAAATATTTCATCACAGGCAGTGTGCTCTCATGCATGTAGTTTACGTTATACTCTAGGTACAATCATTGCCCTAATCGGGAATTCACACCCTAAGGTGGCAATCCAGCATTCTAATTAGGAGGGCTGTATTCCAGAAGCAGCTACTATAAGAGCTTCCACGATCTTTATCTCTGATCAATAGCAGTTGCTTTACCAGTTGACATAGAAATAGGTTTCCATTGATGAAAGCAGTGGCTTTTTAATTGGCATAATGGATGCTACCAGTGGGGTTTCAATAGTGAGATTGCTAGTTGTAAAGATATGTGGATTGTCTAAAATATTTTAGAATAGCCCTTGCTTGAAAAGAGTATAAAAAACCAGATAGTTCGGTAGCTCTTGGTGAGCTTCCTGTGTCCAAATTTGAATGTAGAAGATTCTGGTTGCTCGATAGTTATTGTAAGATTAATTGAATTCTGCTCCTAGAATATTGTCACATTTTCTGACATGATGATGTGATGTTAGGAGCTATCGCAGCTTTGCCTTGACTATGAAGGACGAAAGCCAACATGTTGAATGTTATTAGTTATGTAATGCTACCTAACAAATTACCCCGAAATTTAGTGGCTTAAAACAACAACAATCATTTATTACTTTCCAGTGGGTTCTGTGAGCCAGGAATTTGGGAGAGGTCCTGGCTTTGGTGTTTCTCATGAGGTTGCAATTAATGTTGGCTAGAGCTGTAATTATCCAAAGGCTTGCCTGGGGCTGGAGGACCCACTTCCAAGATGCCTCACTCATATGGCTGGGATAGTGCTGTCTGCTGGAGGGGAGGCTCAGTTCCTCCCCATGTCAGCTTCTCCGTGTGGCCTGAGCTTCCTCACAACATGGTTCCCAGACAAGCATCCTGAAAGAGAGAGCACCAAGGGGAAGCTGAATCCTTTCTGTGACCTAGCCTCACATAGCATCACTTCTGCCTTACTCTGTGGATTGGGATGGTCATAATCCCCTGCCTAGATCTGGAGAAATATACAGGTGTGGCCATCTGTGTGAAGTACAACCTTCTGCACTTAGTCTACTTTGGCTGCCATAACAAATACCATAGGCTGGGTGACTTAAACACTTAAGAAATATTTATTTCTTCCAGTTCTGGAGGCTGGAAGTCCAAGATCAGGGTGCTACCATGGTCATGTCCTTGGTGAGGGCCCTATTCCTGGTTATGCCCTCAAATGGTCTTTCCTTGGTAGGTGCACAAAGAGAGAAAGATCCCATGCCTCCCCCTCTTTCTTATTTTTTATTTATTTATTTATTTTTTTGTGGTATGTGGGCCTCTCACTGTTGTGGCCTCTCCCGCTGCGGAGCACAGATTCCGGACGCGCAGGCTCAGCGGCCATGGCTCACGGGCCCAGCCGCTCCGCGGCATGTGGGATCTTCCCGGACCGGGGCACAAACCCGTGTCCCCTGCATCGGCAGGCGGACTCTCAACCACTGCGCCACCAAGGAAGCTCTCCCCCTCTTTTTATAAGGGCATTAATCCCATCACGAGAGCCCCACATTGGGGGTTATGGTTTCAACTTATGAATTTTAGCGGAACACAAACATTGAGTCCATAACATACATTAAAGATAATGTAAAGAGGAAAGATAGAAAAAACCTAGGTCCTTGATACCATAATTGTGCTGCTGAAATAATAAACCTTAGAAACATTTCTGAATGTCTTGTTTCATAATATAGTACATTTTCTCTATTGATTTATTCTATTATTGTAGCTGAAACTGTATTACTTGGTATAAAAGCCAGAGCAAAAGAATTGGGTTCAGATTCTCCCAAAGCTGCTTAGATGATATGGCTTCAACCAAAGCATTTAATCCAATTCATTTATGCAACAGATGTTTATCAACGGCCTTCAATGTGCCAGCCAGGTACCAGGTACTGTTTAAGACACTAGGGATGCAATATAGTGAGTAAATAGAAATCCCTGTCACCATGGAGCTAACAGTCTCCTCTGTGTTCTGTGGGTGTCCGTGTGTGAGGGTGGTGGTGGAATGTGATGGCAAGTGAGAAACCAGATGAATAATTAAACTGACGTGAGTGGCGAGGAGTACAATGGAGAAAAATAGAGCGGGGAAGGAGGATAGAGTGGCGGGGGAAGTCCTCCTCCAAAAAGTGACATCTGCGTAAAGACTTGAAGGAGGTGAGGAAGTGAAGCATGTGCAAAGGCCCATGTGGGAACAGACGTGTGTGTGTTAGGAGCATGGAGGAGCCAGTGGGACCCGGGGACTGAGGACCGTAGGAAATGAGGACGGAAAGGTTATGGAGGGGGCAGCAAATTGTATAGTGATATGGGAAGCCATCTGAGCTTTTGATTAGAGAGTTAATGTGATCTGACACACTTTAACAGGATCGCTTTAGCTGCTGTGTCGAGGATTAGATTGAAGAGGGGCAGGCGTGGAAGCAGGGTGACTAGTTGGGAAGCTCTTGAAATAACTCATGTGAGGAACGATGGTGAAAACTTGATAGCAATGGAGGTGGTAAGAAGAGGTCAGATTCTGGACATGTTTTGTTAGAATTTTTTGACAGATTGGAAGTGGGCTACAAGAGACAGAGAGGTGGCAAGGGTGACTCCAAGGTTTTGGGACTGGGCAGCGTGAAGAACAGTGTTTTAGGTTTCTATTGCTGCATAGTAAGCCAATCTTAGTGGGATAAACAATAGCGGCATGAATTTTGCTCCCAAATCTGCAATTTGACCTGGGCTCTGAGGCAACAGTTTGTCTCTGCTCACTTGAGTCAGCTGAGGCAGCTTGAAGTTGGGGGCTGAAATCATCTGAAAGTTTGCCTGGTCACATGTGCAGTGATTGGTGCTGGTTGTGAGCCGAGGTTGGGTCATCCCTGTGTGGCTTTTCCATGTGGTTGCTTGGCTTCCTCACAACATAGTGGCTGGGTTGCAAAGGTCCAAGGGTGAGTGTCCCCCAAAAAGAGAGCAAGCCAGGTAGAAGCTGTATCAACTTTTATGACCTCGCCATGGAAGTCTGTGTCACTTCTGCCACATATATTGCATCAAGGCGGTTACAAAGTTCTGCCAAGAGTCAGACAGAGGGAAACAGACTCCCTCTCTTGATGGGGGAGTAGCCAGAGCACGCAGGAGTAGATATATTGTCGCAGGATTTGGTTTTGGAAAATAAATTTCGCCACGGATGGGGTGGCCATTTATTTGACATAAAGAAAACTATAGAAGGAGTAGGTTGGGGTGCTTTGAGATCAGGAGCTGATATCAGGAGTTTGAGATAAGTTTGTTTGACATGCCCCTTGGACTTCCAAATGGAGAAGTCAGGCAGGTAGGTGGATATGTGAATTTAGAGGTCAGGGGTTGTCACCAATGTATAATTAATATTTAAAATCAGAAAGCCAGATAATATGACCAAAGAAGTGAGTGTAGACAGAAAAGAATGTGATCCAAGAATCGAGTTCTAGGACACCCGACATTTAGCAGTGAAGGAAAAGTGGGGCAAATGAGACTGATAGGGATAGGCCAGAGATGTAGCGTGGCGTCCTGGAAGCCGCGTGAGAAAAGCGCTGAAGGAGGGGGCAATGAACCAGATTTTTCAGTTTTGAAGATTGTGATTCCGTGATGGGAAGCACCTGAAAAGGTGTTTGTGTTCCTAACTCAGGCTGTTAGGCTCCATCAATCCAAATTCTTCTCTCTTCTGCTGGTTTGGAAGCTTCTGGAGGGCAGAGATGTTAGCTTTGGTCATCTCTGGACCCTCTAAGGTCCTGTCATGATGTTCTCCACACAATAGATACCTAATAAGTGAGGGTGAACAGACATTAGCAACAAAGGGGTACTATATAAGTTAAATTCCCTTAAAAGGGCAGTTATAAGCTTGAGGAATTAGTCGATTCTCATTATTCATGGCAGTTATGTTCTATAAAGTTGTGAACATCGAATTAGTGAATACTGAAACATCACTCCTGGTAGAAATACAGGGTTAGATTCCTGCGAGCCTCTGATCACAAGTTTCGTCATCCAAGCGATATATAACCATCTATTATGTGTTTCTGTTTAAAGACACCTTATTTACGATATACTGCTGAGTCATTAATATTAAGCTCATGGTCAACAACAGCACTATACCTCATGCCTGAACAAAGCTTATCTAACACATATTTTCTCCATCACAGCCTGTCTTCTGATTAGGAACACTAGACGGCACTTCAGCACGTGCTTGGCAGTTACCTTAAACAATGGAATCACCAAAAAAAGGCACGAAAACGTGAAAAACGTGACACTAAATAGACTGTGAAAAGAAGGCTTGTTTACAGTGAGAGAGCGTAGAGCAGCCCCCTGTTCTGTACCCCTCTCCTTGCTCAGACCTTAGCTAGAGATACGTGCATTGGGTGACTCAGCTTTTCTTCTCCTCTGCGCGTGTCTGCTAATGACCGCGGAAGGACAGAGCGTATTCATTTTGCGATTACAAATAAATTTTAGCGAGTACGCAAATTTGAGAATACGGAATCTGAATGATGAGCATAACTGTATCTAACTTGCCTTAAACTGAACGTAAAGGGCCAAAGAAGAAGGGTTTTACAGCTTTTTCTCTGTACATGCATTTGGAAGAGGCCATAACTTCAGTATTTTTTTTTAAATTTCAAGATGTCATCAATACTTTGGGGCTTAACACCTTGCACAAATAACTGAAATTATAGCTTACTCTGATCTCATTAGTTTGAAATCAGATTTTATTACTTTGAAAACGCCTTACCATTTCTGAGTCTATCCTCTTTGGTTAGCATGTTCTTCCTACAGTCCCATAAATCAGATGGTCTGAGCAGGTTTTTCTATTTGGACACTGAGGTCATTGAACAGAACATAAGTTGGGGTACCCCTTTAACACTCTTGGGGAAGACAGACTTCTGCAGTGTGTTTCAGGGTCTAATTATTTGCTCTGGGCCATAGCTGAGTCCACCTAGAATCCCGCCACAGTACAAAGGTGTTTGTACAGGCTCTCAACATTGTGTCAGTGGCAATTTACAGAAATTTCCTGGAAGATTTAAAAGCCCATAAGTGGGCCAGGTAGGTGGAAGTTGGGAAAAGTACAAACTAAATAATAGTACTTATGGAGATTGATCCAAAGCAGCACTAGATCACTGAGGAGGGGTGACCACATCCCTCCTGAAGACGCTATGAAAGAAAACAACTTCCCGTGAAGGAAAACAGACCACATTTGGCTGTAAGGGAGAAAAACATCTTGATCTTTTGGTTTTAATAAGCAATTTCCTAAATAGCTAAATTAAGTTAAATTTAAGAAGAAAATTAAAAATAAAATGAACAGAAATATGAACCCTAATGTCCTTTAAAAATGCCTTTATAATTTTCCAACGAACAGTTTTCTGTTTCGTTAAGGAAAAGCAAATTTGTCATCTTTTCTGGCAGCCTCAAACTATTTGGTTTCTAATTCCTAAAGGAGTCATTTAGCTCATTGAAGAGTAAACCCAACTCCCCCACCAAACACCCACTGCCTGCTTGGAGCTTGGGAATCCCTCTGGGGAGGCTCAAGGGCATGGCTCTGTGTCCAGTCCCTGCTGGACACTGCTGCATAGCAAGTTCAAGACAAGCCAAGGGGCTCCAGGAGAGAGGGCAGCACCAATCTTGCCATTAGGGTGGTCAGCTTTCCTCTGCCTCTTCTCTTTCCCTAAAATATTAAGTCTTCCTGCCAAGATAATGTCCCGGCTTGTGCAGATGCAAGAAACAGGGCGGAAAGCTACTCCACTTCGTTTTGCCTGGAAGTTAACCTTGGACTCTCAAAGGAGCACTTAGAATTCTGTGGAAGCAACACCCCCCAAATACAGCAACCCCATCATTCTGGACGGCAGATTGCTGTTGGCCTCAGCTTTCCCAGCCACAAAGTATTGGGAAAGAGTCTTTGAGGAAAAGGTGGTCACAAAGCCTATCCACTTTTCTCAGGCCGGTGGACCAGGCAGATTAAGGAGGAGGCCCCAGGAGCGGTAGGGACATTTCCTAGGATACTGGTTTTGAAAGAGTACTAAAACCCAAGTGGAATAAACTAGAAATGTGACGTCAGTTACCTCGGGCTTTCACTTACAGCTTTTCAGTGGAAGTGAGAAGTTCCTTGTTGCAAGGAAGGGTCTTCTCAATGAAGCATTCAGTTTTGTGATGCCTCCATGCAGGCAGCAGGGCACAACTGCAGGCCGGCCTCAGCCTCCCCCTGCTTGGGTCCACAGGTCAAGACTGGAGTCACATTTCCGTCAGCTGACCTGTGAAGCTAAATAATGCATGGCTCCTAAGATGCTGTTTCCTGGAAATGAGGGTTTTAAAAACTCTTTTATTGCCTAAACGATAAGCTCTTTAACATACCTCATAAACAGTCTAGCTTAGAAAATTGCCCACAATAAGTGTAAGTAGCCATTCTCTTGTTTTGAATGTGAAGAAAGAACTATATGATTTTTATTCATAGAATTTTCTAACCTTCACTGTGTTGAACAAAATCTGCTTTCAAGGAGAGTGACATTATTGCTGTCTTGGGAGCCGCTGTGTCTGTCGGGCCCTAGTGGTTTGACTTGCTTGGTTAATGGTTCTTTCCCTGTCCTCAGCGGCTAGGGATGGACCACTGACAGCAGAACATCCGGTCTCCAAGAGCCAAGTGTTATGGTGAGTGTTTTCTTGCTCTCAAGTGAGGGTGACCAACTATTGTGGTCTTTCCCGGATGGAGGGTTTTCAGTTCTAAAACCAGGAGAGCCCCAGACAAGTCAGTCACGTTATTTCTGGCCAACTCGTGTCGAGGGAAGCAGCAGAGTAAGGGTTTGCCACGTGTGGGCTCTGGAGCCGACCACCTGGATTAGGGCCTGTCTTCATCATTTCACTCGCCATGTAACCATGGGTAAGTGACTTAACCTCCCTGCTCTTCAGTTTTTCACACCTAAAAATAACATCTACCTCTTAGGGCTGTAGTGGAGCCAAAGTAAGATAATGTATGTAGAGTGTCTCTCAGTGTGCTGTGCACGTAGGAAGTGCTCATAAATAGTAGCTGCTGCTGCTGCTGTTGTATGTATTATTATCTGATGGTATAACGGCAGTAGTTGGTGGGGCAATCGTGTGGGAAAAATAGCAACTGATAGATCTGATGTCAACCCAGAGCTAGCCAGAAGTGATCAAATAACATTCATGAACGCTTAAGAAGGGGGGTAAGTGGGATTATGCTCTTCCTTTTGGAAACTGTTTATCAAAATGAATTTTAACTTGAAAAGTTTGGGTGTCTATAGGGACAAATTTCCACGATCTGGAAAATCCAGGCAGATGGATTTTTTGGATAAGGGAGGCGCAACTCTGTGTGCAGGCTCAAAGCTCTGCAGGGAGGGAGCCTGTTGTTCATCAGCCCCTCTGGGGCACGGTATCAGGCTGCAGCCCCTTGGCATGTGTTATGGAAAACCTGAGCTGGGGCTCCAGACACATGTGTTTTAGATCAGTATTAATAGAGTCTGCTTCTGAAACTCTTATTTCCTGTCAGTAAATTTTTGCTGAGTCATTTGAGCTCATGCATCTTCTGAGACAGTGGTCACATGACCAGGTGAAACTTGTGGGCCCACTGCTTACCTGTGGGCACATATTTTTGCAAACTTGATCGACTTATATTCCTTCACAGATCACACACTGCATACCCTGCATTGACTTAGGGGCCTGGAGCTTACTGGAAGGGGTAGGATCCAGCTTTGTCCACAAAGAGATTGCTTTCTAGCCGGAGGACAGGTCCATATTCAAGAACTACCAGGTGAATCTTAAAGAGTTTTCTAAACTATAAACAGAAGTATAAACCGTGTGACCGTTAAGTACAGAGTAATACCTTCTGACTGGGAAGGATCGCAAAGGAAGGCACATTGAGTTAGGCTTTGGAAGAAAAATAGAATAAGTAGGACTTTGAAAAGCTGAGAAAGGGAAAGAAAGTTTGGGCAGAGGGCGTGAGGAAGCTATAAAATGTATACAGGTTCAGGGCATCATGCCAGGCTGTCGGCATGCTTTATTGGACCATAGGAAGCCCAAAGGCAGTTTCACGGGAGATCAGTTGGGCCAGCTAGTGGAAGAGGTGGACTGGGTGTGAGACTACAGAGTTTGTGCTTTCTTTCATATGCAAGGAGGGAGGGAAGGCAGTCAAGAAAAAGAGCGGTATGATCATGGCTAGGTCTTAGAAAAAGGAATTCGTCAAGGAGGGAGTTTGTCGGCAGTTCTATGCAGGATGCAGGAAGACAGGAGAGAGCAGAGGTATTAGCTACAAAATGCAGGTCAGAGTTGTTGAGGCCCTGAACTTTGGAAGTGCCAGAGAGAATGGAAGGGAGGGAAGAAAAGTGACTAAGGAAACACTTGTGAGGTGGAAAGAGAAGATTTATCTACACTTATCTACATCCAACTCCAGTGTGGGAATTGGGCAGGGTGGGAACAAATGGGAATGGAAGAGGGAAGAGGAGAACAACCTGGATGACAGGTGGTGAAGATGAGGGAAATGGGGTTGTTTAGCTCAGAAAGAAGGTTGCCAGCACCTTAATGAGAGTGTGAAAGAGACCAATGACAGCTGTTCCCTGATCTCTTCAGAAAATGGGTCAAGTTAAGGTCTGAAGAATGTGGAGGAGAGGTAAGAAAGAATTTTCAAGTGGGGACCCAACAGCAGGAGATGTTTTACTGTGAGCTCCAATCTTGCATCACTGCCTGGAGATGGGGAGATATGCCTCCTTCCATCCCCCTTACTAAAAACCCAGCTCAGTCCCTCCTTGGTCAGTTGTTTCCTCCTAACCCAGAAAAGTCAGCATCACTGTTGCACAAAGCAATGGACATGGATTCACCACTGGAAATAGCTGTGCTAAATTCCTTTGTTAATTTAAAATAAGCATACTGAATGTAGCAGGAATAAGTGGGTTTGGGTTGTAGAACTATCAAGGACAAATCTCTAGAGGTGATTGGTAACAGAATGTCACTTAAAACAGCTTTGCCAGAAAAAAGGGTGTATTGGTAGGTTATGGGGGCATCTCGGGTCACCCAAGACAGAAAGTGACTGAGACTTACTGAGTCCTGAGAGCCCTGCTTTGTTTCCTGCTTCTGCCTCTCTCTCAATCAGCTGCCTTTTCTCTCTGCAGGCTGACCTTGACTGTTTCAGCCACCCCACAGCACCCAAATGGTCTGTGCTCAGTGCAGGGGGCCAGAGACAGCCAGATCTTGTCTTCCTATCCCAGTTCCAACTGCCTGTGGTCTCTGACCCAGCCTGATGAGCAAAAGGTCCTACAGCACAAGCATAGCTGCTGAAAAGTGTGCATTGCTGTGGACAGGGTGGCAGTTCTCAGGGAAGGGGTCATGGGCCAGTCACCTCCTAACATCTCTTTAAAAATCATGACAGGATAAAACCTCAAATCTTCTCTGCTGGCAGAATATTTGAAATGTAGAGACCAGGAATATATTAACCAACATAAAGAACATCTAACAAAAAATTATTTAGAAAAGTCACCATTCAGAGTTATAGAATCATATTATGCAAATAAATTATCTATTAAGGGGACAAAGAAAACATTGACCAGCCAGCCTTTGGCATTCTTGAAACTCACAAGGAGTCAACCAGTCATCACTGTTCTGTGAACACGCAGGAACCACCACTTCCGAACCTTTCTTCAAGCTTCAAGTTTATGGCAGCTTTGTTTTGATTATGTCACTTCCCTTCTCAGAAATCATACGTATTTGTGTTGCAAGTCACCATCAAACTTTTTAGCAAGGATTTCAAGGCCTGTACCATCACGTCTCATTACGCTCTAGTCCCTCCTATTTGTTTCGATTCTGTTTGCTTACCTCCTATTGTATCCAGTCTCAGTGGTTTCAAATCCATGTCGTATATTAGATTCCTGTGTCTCACCCCTGAAGATTCTGATTCTGGGTGTTGGGAGTGTGTATATTTTTTAAAAGGGTTTTAAAAAATATATAATTGGCATACAATAAACTGTATATATTTACAGTATACAATTTGACAAGTTTTAACGTGTATATGCCTGTGAAACTACCACCAAAATCAAGACAATGAACGTATCCATCGTGCCCCAAACTTTTTCCATGCCCCTTTGTCACCTCTCCTTCCTGCCCTGCCCTTCCTTCTGCTCTGTCCCCAGGAAACAACCAGTCGGCTCTCAGTTACTATAGATTAGTTGTATTTCCAAGAATTTAATACAAATTCCAGCTCTTTCTCGTCTAGCTTCTTTTACTTTCTTTTTATAATGATTTTGAGATTCATCATGCTGTTGCATTTATCAATAGTTCGTTCCTTTTTATTGCTGAGTAGTATTGAGCTGTGTGGGTATACCACAGTATGTTTATGCATCCACCTGCTGATGGACTTGGATTGCTCCCAGGTCTTGGCTATTACAAATAAAACTGCTGTGTATGTTTGTGTACAAGTCTCTTATGGGCATATACTTTCGTTTATCTTGGGTAAACATCTAGGAAGAGAATGACTGGAGAATATGGTAGTTATACATTTAACTTTATAAGAAACTTCCTAACTATTTTCCGAAATGGTTGTACCATTTTACATTTCACCAGCAGTATATGAGAGTTCTAGCTCTTATACATTCTTGCCAACATTTGATCAGTCCTTTTTTTTTTTTTTTTTTTTTTTTTTTTTTGCGGTACGCGGGCATCTCACTGTTGTGGCCTCTCCCGTTGCGGAGCGCAGGCTCTGGACGCGACGCGCAGGCTCAGGGGCCATGGCTCAACGGGCCCAGGCGCTCCGCAGCATGTGGGATCTTCCCGGACCGGGGAACGAACCCGCTTCCCCTGCATCGGCAGGCGGACTCTCAACCACTGCGCCACCAGGGAAGCCCCTGATCAGTCCTTTTAACCGTAAACATGCTAGTAGGTTTATAGTGATATCTCATTGTGGTTTTACTTTGCATTTCCCTAATGACTAATTATGTTGAATGTTTTTTCATATGTTTGTCATCTGTGTTGTTGTTGGGGTTTTTTTTTGGTGAAGTTCCTGTTAAAATCTTTTGCTGAGTTTTAAAAATTGTGTTGTCTTCCTTTAATTGAGTTTTGAGAATTCCTTATATAGTGTAGATACAAGTCCTTTATCAGATATGTGATTCACAAATATTTTCTTCCAGCCTGTGGCTTATCTTTTTATTTTCTTAACAGTATCTTTTGAAGAGCTCCTAATTTTGTCTTTTAAGAGTTCTAAGTTTTAAGTTTCGATTATTTGGTTTTTCTTTCATGGATCACACTTTTGATGTTATAAGAAACTTCTGCCCAACCAAAGGTCACAAAGGTTTTCTCCCCTAATTTTTTTTCTAGAAGTTTTACAGTTTCAGGTTTTTCATTTAGGCTTATGATCCGCTTTAAGTTAATTTTGGTTAGTTGTAAAAGTTATGTATTGAAGTTCAGGTTTTTTTGTGTGTATGTGTAATCAATTTGTTCTGGCACCATTTGTAGAAAAGACTATCTTTTCTCCATGAATTGTCTTTATGTTACACTTTTGTTGAAAATCAACTGACCATTACATGTGAGTCCATTTCTGAACTTTCTGTACTGCTCCATTGATCGAGTTGGCTATCTTTACACCAATACCACACTGTCTTGGATACTGCAGCTTTGTAATGTCTTAAAGTCAGGTAGTGTAAGTTCTCCAACTTTGATTTTCTTCTTCAGAGTTGAGCTGTTTTAGTTTATTTAGGTCTGTCATGGGCTGAGTGTTTAGAGGATTATGTCCCCAACAAAACTCATCTGTTGAAATCCTAACCCCAAGTATCTCAGAATATGAGTGTATTTGGAAGTAGGGCCTTTAAAGAAGTGATTACGGTGAAATGAGGTCATATGGGTTGGCCCTAATCCACTGTGACTGATGTTCTTATGAGAAGAGAAGAACACAGGTATAAATAGAGGGAAGACCCTGTGAACACATAGGGAGAACATGGCCATCTTCTACAGGCCAAGGAGAGAGACCCCAGAAGAAATAACCCTGCCTCTAGAACTGTGAAAAAATAAATTTCTCTTATTTAAGCCACCTAGTCTGTGGTATTTATTATGGCAACCCTAGCAAACTAATATAAGGACCATCACATTTCCACATGGATTTTTAAATCAGTCTGTGATTTTCTAAAAAGTGCCTGCTGAGATTTGGATTAGGGTTGCATTGAATCTATAGATAAATTTGAGGAAGATTAATGAATTAGCAACACTGAGTCTACCAATCTATGAACACAGTTTATCTCTGTCTTTATTTAGATCTTCTTTAATTTTTATAAGCAGTGTTTTATAGTTTTTTTGTGTGCCTTACCCAGCTTTTGTCAGTTCTATCTCAAAGTGTTTAACATTTTTAATGTTATTATAAATAATATTGATTTTCATTTTAATACCTAATTCTTCACTGTGCATAAACAGATTTTTAAATGTTTTGTTTCTTTTTTGTTTGCGGTACGCGGACCTCTCACTGTTGTGGCCTCTCCCGCTGCGGAGCACAGGCTCCGGACGCACAGGCCCGGCGGCCATGGCTCACGGGCCTAGCTGCTCTGCGGCATGTGGGATCTTCCCGGACTGGGGCACGAACCCGTGTCCCCTGCATCGGCAGGGGGACTCTCAACAACTGTGCCACCAGGGAAGCCCAAATGTTTTGTTTCTTAATCAAACTTTTCATTTTGAGATAGTTGTAGGTTCACCTGCAGTTGTAAGAAATAATACAGAGAAACCCAGTGTATCTTTTTTCCAGTTTCTCCCAATGGTAACATCTGTAGTACAATATCACAGTCAGGATATTGACCTCAATACAGTCAAGATATAGAATCATTGCATCACCATTCCATCACAGTAAGGATCTCTCTGTTGCCCTTTTATAGCCACACCTACCTCCTGCCTCACAACTCATCTCTGATCCCTGGCAACCACTAACTTGTTCTTCATTTCTATAGTTTTCTCATTTCAAGAATGTGTCATATGTATGGAATCACATAGTATATAATCTTTGAGACTGGCTTTTTTTTTCACACAGCATAATTTCTTGGAGATTTATACAAGCTGAGTATATCAATAGTTCATTCTGTTTTATTACTAAGTAGTATTCTACCCTATAGATACACCATAGTTTGTTTAACCATTCACTCTGTTGTTTCTTTTTATCCTTTTTTGTTTCAGTTTTATTGAGGTAAAGTTGACAAATAAAATTGTAAGCTATTTAAAGTGTACATTGTAATGATTTGCTATATGTATACATTGTGAAAGGATTCTTGCATTAAGCTAATTAACACATCCATCACCTCACATATTTATCTTTTTATAATTTATCTTTTTTTTGTTGTTGGCATTGGTGAGAACATTTAAGTTCTAAGCAAATTTCAATGATACAATACAGTGTTATCAACTATAGTCACCATGTTATACATTAGATCCTCAGACATTGTTTATCTTATTACTGAGAAGTTATTGAGTTGATCATAGTTTTTCTTTTGGAGTCTGTTAATATGAAGAATTACACTAATTAGTATTCAAATAGTAAACCATCCTGCATTCCTGAGGTAAACTCCATTTGGTCATAGTAGATTTTTTTCCAGTATATTCTAGGTTTTGACTTGTTAAATACTTGTTACTAATTTTTGCATCTATGACTATGAGGGTTATTGATCTGTAGTTTTCTTTTAAAATCTGTTTAGTTTTTATATCAAAGTAGTGGTGGCCTAATAGAGTGAGTTGGGAAGATTTCCCTCTTCAATTTTCTGGAAGAGTTTGTGTAGAATTGGTATTATTTCTTCCTTAAATATTTGGTAGAATTTCCAGTAAAACCATCTCTTCCTGAAGGGGTTTTGTTTTTTTGTCTTTTTTTGGTTTTGTTTTTTTTTTATGGCAAGGTTTTTGAGTATAAATTTTATTTCTTTAATAGATATAGCAGTTATCTATATTTTCTTGAGTGAGATTTAGTAGTGTGTGTCTTTCAAAGTATTTGTCTATTTCATAGAAGTTGTTGAATTTATTGGCATAATGTTCATGTGCTCTTATTTCTTTAAATATCTATAGAATCTGTAGTTATACTGCTCTCTCATTTGTGACATTGACAATTTGTGTCTTCTTTTATCCTTATCAGTCTGGCTAGAGTTTTTTCAATTTTATTGATCTTCTCAATGAACCAGCTTTGGGTTTCAGTGGTTTTCTTCCCATTGTTTTTCTTTTTGTTCCATTAATTTAAAAATATTATTAACTAAAGTCTATACTTTATTGAAATTTCTTTAGTTTTTACCGGTCTGATCTGCATGATAGCAGACCCAGGTGTTCAGACAGTCAAACATCTGCCACTTGGAGCAGGCAGGAACATATTCTGTGTGACTGCAGAGGGTCACCTCACACCCATTAGCTAAAGTTAGGGAGGCGCTTAGACTCGGTGGTAGCAAAACTGCCACTCCAGCCTGAACTGTCCAAAGATAAAGTGGCCTTCCTATGAAATTTACCCATGGTGATCTAGCTCCCAGCTTTCTCCGTGCTTCCTCTCCTGCTCATACTCCTGTCCCTTCCTCAATAATCTGCCAAATTGCTTGAAATTCTTGCCTTTAATAATGCTACTTACATGTCTCCAGAAATTCTGGTTAAAAGGAGCGAGTACCATGGGATGGATATCTCACTAACCTATTAGTACCCGTCTTAGCAGGAATGGCTTGATCACATAGGCTAGCTGAGAACCTAGATTCTAGGGTGGAGACAGAATGGGATCTAAGACAAGCAAATTTTGATGGAGAAGGAAGGAGAAGCAAAGGACCTGATGGGGCAGAGTCTAGGGAAGGAGACAGGGCAGACAGGGGCCCTATAGGGCAGATGTAAGAATCAAATAAGAGTGTGAACATAATGACTAATGTGTGCATTTTCTGCCTTACCGTATACAAAAGTATTAATGGGACGAGGATTTGGACTAGCTTCCCAGTCTCCTGAGAGCAGCATCGCAAAGACTTCTCCCACCTAGGGCTGCTGCTTCGGGCTGCTTCCTACTGATGAAGCAGGAAAACCACAGAAGTAAAACCTGCTGGCCCCAGGTGCAGCCTGTGCTCATTTCCAGGCCTCCCTCAGAGGCTTTGGAGTGGCAGGAAGCGTGCTGGGCTTGGAGTCAAAAGGCTTGGCTGCAGGCCCAGCAATACCATGTACCCACTGAGAGATCTTGGGCCAACCTCAGTTTCCTCATTTGCCAGACTGTTACCAAATTAAGTCTTATGGACCCTACTCAGGCCCTAGCCTGGCCAAGGCTCTCTGCCTCGGTAGGGGAGGCTTCTTTTTCCTTTCGGGTTCGAGCAGCTGAATAACGACCTAACCTGAGATCAACACAGCACAAACTTCATTCAGTGGCCAAAGAATGGAGAAGCAGGACCTAAGTACACAGATCAACTTCTCACCCATGTGGTGAGAGGGATTTAATTTTACAGAGAGGAGGAGTGAGGCTAATGATGGGGAGGCATATGCATTAGTCTACCGGGGAAGGGACAGGGCTTTTTCCCAGGAAGCAGGGTGCCACCCCCTTTTATTCTTTTCTTAATGTCTGGTCTTGGCCACCAGTAGGTGTGTCATTTAATATGCTAATGTAGTAAATCAGTGTGCAATAAGACTCAAGGTCTGTTGGAGGTCAGATTTGTCACCATCTTGGTCCCAGCTGGTGTCATCTGTTTTCTTTTTTCTTTTTTTGTGGTACGTGAGCCTCTCACTGTTGTGGCCTCTCCCGTTGAGGAGCACAAGCTCCGGATGCGCAGGCTCAGCGGCCATGGCTCACGGGCCCAGCCACTCCGCGGCATGTGGGATCTTCCCGGACCAGGGCACGAACCCGTGTCCCCTGCATCAGCAGGTGGACTCTCAACCACTGCACCACCAGGGAAGCCCCTGTTTTCTTTTTGTTTGTTTGTTTTGTAGCTTCCTTTTCTTAAAATCTCTGGACCCTTTAACTTAAAGACTTATGTTAACTCCTGCTAAAGGTGGGGCTTGGTGGGTTTTGAGCAAAACCTGGAGCAGCTCTGGCGAAAAAATGACAGCAGGCTTCTGCATCCACCCCCTGGGTGACCTCACATAGTCCTGTTATAGCAGCTACTGCTAATATACCAATATCTCCCAAATCCAGATCTCCAAGCCAGACCCCTCCTCTGAATTCATGAGGCCTGAATCCAAACTTCCCTGAACGTCTCTATTTGGGATTCACAGGCCCCTGGAGTTTAGCATCAATCTATACGCTCACCTTTCGTTCCACACCTGCACCCCCCTCCTAGTCACACTTAGGTGATGGACAGTGTCTCCCACCGATAGGCCCCCCCAGAGAAGGCTGGATGTTTGCCTTAGCTTCTCCCAGACCTCCCACATTCATCCAGTTACAAGTCCTGTATAGTCCTCTTAAATCTCTCTCTTTTTTTTTTTAAACATCTTTATTGGAGTATAATTGCTTTACAATGGTGTGTTAGTTTCTGCTGTATAACAAAGTGAATCAGCTATACCTATACATATATCCCCATATCCCCTCCCTCTTGCGTCTCCCTCCCACCCTCCCTATCCCATACGCTTAAATATCTCTTGAATCCATCCCTCCTCCCCAGCCCCACTGCCACTGCTCTGAATTGAAATCTCAGCGTCTGTCTCTCCCAGACCATGTCGGTATCCTCCTGCCTCACCCTCCGTCTGGCCACTGCCCAGTTACTTTTTCTAAACTGCAAATCTCATCATGTGCCTCTTTTACTTCACACCCTTAGTGATTACCTGTTTATTCCCCTTAGGGTAAAAATCCAAACTCCTTAACATGTCCTGAAATAGAGTCCCCTGTGATCTGGCCCCTGAGTTCCTCTCTTGATTCCTTCCCTGCCCACCTTCCCTTACCCCATTTTACATTTTATCTCAAACCACATTCAACTACTCAGAATGCCACAAATGGGCCAGACTTGCTCTTTGATAACTTGAATGTCCTGCTCCCTTGCCTGGCATTCCTTTGGCCCCCTTCTTTTCCTGCGCAACCCCTATCCGCTCCCCCCCAATCAGGAGTGAGATCCGTATTCTCCCTCAGGAAGCCTCCCTGGTCCACCTGAGTTAGAATGCACTGTCTTGAGGCACCTCCTCCCAGACAGCTAGCATACTGAGTGGTGCTGCCTATTTCCCCCAGGGGTCTGTGAGCTCCTCTTGTGTGGGCAGTATGCCTCAGCCACCCCAGTCTCCCCAGTGCCTGCCATGGTGCCGAACCCTCCGTCAGTGCTTGTTGAATGAATGAGTGACTGAGTCTCCGTCACCTCACAGAGTATCTGTGAGAATTAAATGATGACATGTGAAAAGACTTTGCAAACTGTAAATGTGTTTGTTAGGGATATTCTGGACAGTCAAAAGATTTAGGGAGGAAATGAACAAGCTAGACAGGTCCCCTGGACAGTGAACAAAGAAAGATGTTGAGCTGCGATGTCCTAGGGAGTCAGGAGAATGCGAGGACAGCCCTGAATACAACACATGACCTGGGACTACTCGAGAAGGGAAATGACATCTTGAGGAATCACTCTAGGTCACGTATGTTCGGGGGGATCATTCTTGTACAGCTCTGGTCTGTTCATGTAGCACAGTCATTCCGATACATGCTCGGGCGGTGAGCAAATATAGCTTGAAACCAGAGCTTCCTTGTGTTTATATGACGGAACACACAGACTTTTAGAACAACAAACACATGGTCCTCATTAAAGATGTAGATTAGATTTTGATGACACTTTGGCAGAGGTCCTGGGAATGTCCATATTCTCCTTGTCAGTGATGCCTTTCTTGGTGTGTGTGTGTGTGATAGAGGGGTAGGGGGGATGATAGCAAATGGGAAAGAAAGTACTGCTAGTTTTTGTGCGCGCTGCGCGAGACTCACTCTACTCTCTCCCACCCGCACTCCCCTCCCCTCAGAGCAGAGGTCAAAGCTAGACTGAAGTGGAGTCTCCTATTTCCCCCTAATAGTGAATACACGTCCCAGGCTTTCACACTCCATGGACTACAGAGAGAGTGTCAGAGGGACAGAAATAGAGAGAAGGGGCCAGGAGAACCCAGAGTGCAGGCAGGGTGGGGATGGAGGTGTCTGGTCGTGGACATGTGGGTGTTTGTTGATTAATGGATGAACAAGGCCCTGTCACCTCATAGGGACATTGTAAAAACTACACCCTTGATGACCTGGGTAGTGCCAGCATATTGGCAATGGCATTTGCCTTGAGGAAGACTAAGAAGGATGTGGGTAAAAGGAGGGGCTCCACATATCTGAGAAGGCAGGCAGATAGATCATTAGTTAATTAATTAACCATAGGTGTTTATTCAATATGGTTGTGAATTAAATTGTGGTCCTTGCCCAAATTTGTATGTTAAATAACCCCCAATGTGACTGTATTTGGAGATAAGAGCTTATAAGGAAATAATTAAGGTTAAAAGCGGTCATAAATGTGGGACCTTAATCAGATAGGACTGGTATTCTTTTTTTAAAAATAAATTTATTTGTTTATTTATTTTTGGTTGTGTTGGGTCTTTGTTGCTGCGTGCAGGCTTTCTCTGGTTGTGGCGAGCGGGGGGCTACTCTTCATCGCAGTGCGCGGGCTTCTCATTGTGGTGGCTTCTCTTGCTGCGGAGCACGGCTGTAGAGCACAGGCTCAGTAGTTGTGGCGCACGGGCTTTGTTGCTCCGCGGCATGTGGGATCTTCCCGGACCAGGGCTCGAACCTGTGTCTCCTGCATTGGCAGGCGGATCCTTAGCCACTGCGCCACCAGGGAAGCCCAGGACTGGTATTCTTATAAGAAAAGGAAGAGACAAGAGAGATTTCTTTTTCTCCACATATACATACAGAGAAAAAGTCGTATGAAGACACACGAAGAAGTTCTGCAAGCCAGGAAGAGAGCCCTCACCAAAAACAAATCGTGCTAGCACCTTCATTTTGGATTTCGAACCTCCAGAACTTGGACAAATAAATGTCTGCTGTTAAGCCTCCCAGCCTGTGTGTTCTGTTATGTCAGCCCCAGCAGACAAACAAATATCCATTGTGTGCAGAGTCCTTTGCCTTTGGGGCTTGCAAAAGAGGATCCCTTGCAGGGACCCATGGTTTCATAGGGATTTTCCTGTTTGAGTCCCATTCTTTGAGTCTCATTAGGTAGCATTTCTTTCTGTGACACTATGGTTTAAGATACAATGTGGCTCTCTAGAAGTTTTGAGAGAAGGCACCCTTCATCCTTCATTAAAAGCCACTCCCTCCTGTTGCTCTTTCTTCCTCCTAAATTCAGAAGTTCGTGTACCTCTGCTGTAAATGGGAGAAGAGTCATTCTCAAACTCTTGCTGCACAGGCTTTCTGCCATAAATAGACTCACATCTCCAGTGGCCCCTGCCAGGCTGGGGGTGGGGGAACATGAGCTCTGAATTCCCCAGATCTTCCCAGTTTGCTGCATGAATGTAATAAAACTCCTTGTCTTACTTAAAATAAAATTCCTAAGAGGCACATATATGACTTCAAGTTTTCTCAGCATCATTGTGACTTTTCAAGGATTAATTTTCAGGAAGGGTTTGATGCATGCCGCCAAGTAAAATACTTTGTTCAAAGAGTGCTCAAGTTATTGAAATAAGCTGCCATGCGTATGGTTCTGAGCTGCAGGGGATGGAGAAAGTTCAGCTTATAGAAGCCAAGGTGAGAGCCCCTGGACTGCTGACAGAGTGGGTACTGGTACCTGCCAGTGTGTCCACCAGCTGCCACTCACAGAACCTTCCATCTCACGTTTATGTCCTGCTGGGAAGTGGAATATCGGGCAGGGCTGCCAGCCCGCCATGTTCCAGAGGACTGTTCTGGGCAAACAGAGGTGGCTCCAACCACAGGTCTCATGTGGGTCAACTATGAGAGCAGAGAAATTGTGAGGGTCACAATTCAAGTAGGTGGCAGGATGGAGCCTGACTCTAGGAGAGAATACACAGTGTGGTGCAGCCTTTCCTCTTTGCCCTGAATTTCTCAATGAAGTGAGGAAGGAGGAGCAGGAGGGAAGTTGGGGAAAGAAGATTATCAAGACTTTTAAACAGACAGTTCTATTGTTGTGGGTTAATAATTCATAAAGAGTTATGAGTGGGACTTCCCTGGCAGTCCAATGGTTAAGACTTTGCCTTCCAATGCACAGGGCGTGGGTTCAATCCCTGGATGGGGAACTAAGATCCCATATGCCTCGGGGCCAAAAAACCAAAACATAAAATAGAAAGAAGCGGGCTTCCTTGGTGGCGCAGTGGTTGAGAGTCCGCCTGCTGATGCAGGGGTCGCGGATTCGTGCCCTGGTCCGGGAAGATCCCACATGCCGCAGAGCGCCTGGGCCCGTGAGCCATGGCCGCTGAGCCTGTGCGTCCGGAGCCTGTGCTCCACAATGGGAGAGGCCACAACAGTGAGAGGCCCGCGTACTGCAATAAATAAATAAATAAATAAAATAAAATAAAAAGAAGCAATATTGTAATAAATTCAATGAAGACTTTAAAAATGGTCCACATCAAAAAAAAATTTTTTTTTTTTTAAAGAATTATGAGTGGGCTTCCCTGATGGCGCAGTGGCTGAGAGTCTGCCTGCTAATGCAGGGGACACGGGTTCGAGCCCTGGTCTGGGAGGATCCCACATGCCGCGGAGCAACTAGGCCCGTGAGCCACAACTACTGAGCCTGCGCATCTGGAGCTTGTGCTCTGCAACAAGAGAGGCCACGACAGCGAGAGGCCCGTGCACCGCGATGAAGAGTGGCCCCCGCTCGCCGCAACTAGAGAAAGCCCTCGCACAGCAACGAAGACACAACGCAGCCAAAAATAAATAAATAAATAATTAAAAAAAAAAAAAAAATTATGAGTTAGTACTCACAGGATTGAGAGTTCACAAGTGGCATGTCTTTGCAACCTAAAATGGTCTGTGCAAGGAGCTGAAGTAAAACTTCTGCTGGACTTGAATGATGTCTAGAGCCATTCATCATAAAAACAGACTGTCCATAGGAGAAGTTTAAATGGCCAATCAAATACGAGAGATACTTAACCTCACTAAAAGTTACAGAAGGACAGGTTAAAGATGATATATGCTTTTTTGCCTCCAAGACAAAATTTTAAATGTTTAACAGTACCGCTTTGGGTTCCCAGTTCAGAGGGTGAAGTGGGCCCACATGTTTCCTTCCCTCCTGCACAGAGGCCTATTGAAATGGCAGTAGAGATGTGTAAAAGGGAATACATCCATAGCGGTGCAGAGTAAAGTAGGTGGGGACATCAGCAGAGTTTTTGATAATTTTCTGGGAGATAGAAAGCAAATGAGATTGAATCGTCAAATAACCCAGAAACGGGGGAAGCAGTATCTGAGGTGTGGGAGAATGCTGCAATGGAGAGAGAGCCAATTTCTGGGGAGGAGAGCCATCTTCCTGGGGGCTCTGGAAGATGTGCAAAGCTCTGAGTTGACAGAAAGGGAAAGTAGAGGTGGAAAGCAGGCTGGCAATCAGGTTGACTATTTGCACGATGATCTGTGGAGCAGCTGAACCAGTTGCCCACCCTCACTGCCACCACCTCCCCACCACAGATGCAGAGCAGCTGCAACATGTATTGGTTGCCTTCAGAGATGAGTCTGCTCTTCAGGGAAATTCAACAGTTTGTCTGGGGAGGTCTAGGGCTCCTTGAGTGAGAGTTGGCCCTCCAGAGTGAGGTTTTCCTTGTTTTGGCCCCAAGAAGGGGGCATACACGGTGTGGGGAGCATCCCATCAGCCTGATTTCTACCCCGTTACCTAAAGTGAGCAGTGAAAGTCCATGCGCTCCACTTATTGACATATACTCGTGAATGTGAATGGATAAGCAAGGACAGCCAGAGTTCTTGAAAATTAATCATTTCAACAGAAGAGCTGGAAGAAAAGTTGAGGAAATATTCCAGAATGTAGACCAGAAGGAGAGAGATGGAAAATATGAGGGAAAAATTAAAAGACGTGGAGGATTGATTCAGGAAGTCCAACATCTTTCTGGCAGGAATTGCAGAAAGAACAGAGAACACAAGGGAGAAAAATTATCAAAGGAAAGGCAAGAGTTTTCAAATTGGAAGGAGCCACTGGAGATTGAGCCAAAAAAAAAAATAAAAATTTTAAGGACCCATATACATTGTGTTAAAACTTAGGACATGCAATATAAAGAGAAGATTCTTAGTGATTCCAAGGAGTAAAGATGGGGTAACATAAAAGAATAAGAACTAACATGGCCTTGGCCTTCTTGTCAGTAATTTTGGGTGCCAGAAGAGTAATCTAGTAGAGCAATGCCTTCCTAGTGTCAAGGGAATGTGATTTTCTGTCTAGAGTTATCACCCTAACCAAACTCTTCACCAAGCATTGGGACAAATAAAGAGCTTTTTTAGAACCACAGTACTCAAATCTTCAGTTAATAATATTTATACAATTATAATAATACAAAAACTGATAATTGATTTTCAATTTTCAGAATTAATTTTGTTTATAAAGACAAACATTTATCTGCTCTCTTAGTCCATTCAGGATGCTATAACAAAATACCAGAGGTTGGGTACCTTATAAACACAGAAATTTATTTTTCACAGTTCTGAAGGCTGGAAGTCCAAGATCATGGTGCCAGCACGGTTGGGTGCTCTTGAAGGCCCTTTTCTGGGTTGCAGACTGCCGACTTCCTCACATGGTAGAAGGGGCAAGCAAGCTCGCAGGAGCCTCTTTTATAAGGGCACTATTCTCTTCATGAGGGCTCCACCTCCGAAAGGCCCCGCCTCCAAAGACCATCACATTGGGAATTAGGATTTCAGCATATGAATTTGAGCAGACACAAACATTCAGACCACAGCATTGAAAGATTACTTGTGTGTACACTCCAATAAGATGAAAGAGGAATACAACAGAGAGGAAGTCATGGGATTAAAACATATTAGAAATAAATGTGCAATTAAAATCAAAAAACATGGCAGCAGCTGTGGTGCATACCTGGAAGACAATGAGGCAACATTAAACCATTCAAAAATGATATGTTTTAAGAAATTGGATGATCATCATATGGCAATGAGCATATGTATTTCTAC
Organism: Neophocaena asiaeorientalis asiaeorientalis; assembly: GCF_003031525.2. NCBI lineage: Eukaryota > Metazoa > Chordata > Mammalia > Artiodactyla > Phocoenidae > Neophocaena > Neophocaena asiaeorientalis. The sequence goes on along the minus strand of NW_020173758.1, from coordinate 1,125,449 downwards.
TGTCAATTAGTTAAAAAGGAAAAGCAAATAGAAACCCCAGGAAAAACCAAAATCAGAGGGAAACTCTTAATCCAAATAAGAAGCAACCTAAATTAAGGCATAGTTGTGAGAAACTGATTAGGTTAAGGAAAGAGGATTCATTTGATTTTGACTTTTGAACATTCTCTTCAGTGGTTCAGGATTATTTTCTTCCTTACTTGATTCTTCAGTAAATAATTTTAATATATTTACAGAATTGTAAAAGCTGCCTATTGATCTTCAATTTTTAGAATAAATTTTTAGACAAAGTATGAAAGGCTTAATTTTGGTTTCAGAATAGAATATAACTATTGCAAACCCAATAAATGTAAAAAGGAATGGGGCAGAGATGGCAGAAGACAGAAGGTGAAGGATGTGGGGAGAAAGGGTGGGGGAAAGAGTAGAGGGACTGTTTCTTCAGTTGCATAGTGACAAATCAAGGGGAACACTGTCTAAAATTATGAAGGTTTTGAAGAAGAGACAGTGAGAGGATAAGTTAGCACAAATTATGAAGAAGAGACAGTGAGAGGATAAGTTAGCACAAATCTCTGTTCAGGAGTCAGTAAATACTGTAGACAGTTGATAAATCAAGAAACTGAGGCATAAGCATATTATTTAGCATTTTGTGGCGACCACCAGAATAACTAAAATCAGAATTGGCTAAAGTTGGTTAGCATAGGGAGTGGAACAGTGTAAGGAGGGGGAGAAGGAGATTTTTCACAGTGTTATATACTATTTAAATGTAATTTTCATCATGTGTCAGTATTACTTTAAAAGTAGAAATAATACTACTATTACCAAGTGTTGAAATTGGTGAAGAAAATAGACCCTCTTATACTCTGCAAGAGTGAAAATGAATTGGTCCAAACTTTTGAAAGAGCAATTTTGTAATATTAAAAAGAAGCAGACTGTCCCTCAAGTAATAATATTGTGTAAGTCTCCAATCCACAAGGATACTGTTGAGTGGAAGCTGGCAAACCAAGAGGAGGCAGAAGGATACACAGAGGCTCTCCTTCATTGAACACGAGTGTGAACAGGTACACACACATGCTCATGTCCTGCCACGTCTCACATATTGACTCACTAAGATGGAAACATCAGCCGCCCGGGTTCTTAGAGTTCTCCCGTCTCCAGCTTTAATTCTTTATAGTGATCCTCACATGGAAAGCTGTCTCTAGAGGTTTCTCCATCCTCACATGACTCGTCTTCGTTTACTGTTGTGGAAGCAACTAACTTGGGAGCTGGGACTTGTCCCTTCTGACAGAGTCTGAGGCTAACCACAGTGCTCTAAAGCCCGTGGACACTGGCCAGCCACTTGGAGGCATGCCCTTGAGTCTGCTTGGCTTCTCCTTGTGGTTGCTCAGAAGAGGCTCTGTTTGTGTTCCAAATGTGGTCAGCCTATTAGAGAGGCAGTCCCCGTGGCCTGACATGCTCACTCTCCCTGTGTCATCACTGATGTTATGGGAAAGAGAACACCATCGCCTTTGGACAGCCTTGGCAATGGCCGTCCAACTTGAGTAGGGAAGCCAGGTTCTTCCCGTGATTTGGTGATGAGGCTCCTGGGAAATACCTATGGTCAAACTACATTTTTATAGAGCATAAGAGTTAACACATAATTACCCACAGGAACCCTTAATCTCTGTTTTTGATGAGGAAACTGATGCTCAGCAATGATAAGGCAATTGTCCATGATGATTCCACTACAAAGTAGGAAAGTATGGATTAAGATCCAGATCTGATTCCTAATCTTTATTTTTTCATACTACTCTGTGAGATGTTTTTAGGACTTCTTAGTGTGGTACTTGTTGGGATTAGACAAGAAGCTCTTTACTCTGCTTCAGAGTTTTGTAGAAAACCCTATACTGAATAGCGATATCCAACATCTCACTTTGTTGGGCTTTGGATTGGATCCTAAGTTCGCTACTTAATGACTGTGTGCCTTTGGTCATCTTCACACGACATCTCTGAGTTTTAGTTTCCTAATCTGTGAGATGGGGATAGTTGTCTCCAAGAAAACCTCACCAGGTTGTTGTGAAGTTTAAATGACATAACGTACATCAGGCACTAAGTAGGAGCTCAAAGCAGTGGTGTTGATGGTGGTTTTCAATGTGCAGAGAATTAGTTTGAGACATATTGGATACAATAAACAGCCTTTCAAAATTTCCGCTTCAGATGAGTTCCTAATTAGCTACTCTCCTGTCTTCTAAGATGTCAACTCATCTTCACAAATTAACTTTAAAACTAGCTGGTTATACTACTTTGTAAAGATAATTTTGAGTTAGCAAACTCTCTTGCCAAAAACAACTGTAAAAGTCTTGTTATGTGCCAGATACTGAGCATTCAATGCAGGCATAATACAATCAGATGACAGAATCTCATTCTTTTTTGTCCACAAGAACATGGTTTCTCAAGGAGGAATGAAAACTGTGTGCATGGTATGCAGGGTCATTTTCAATTCATGAGACAGCATCCTTTCTGTGTGGGAGAGAGGCATTTGTTAAGTGAGTGCCAGCATCACAGGTGATCAGAGCATTTGTACTTGGCAAATTCATGCTTACCAGGTTCATAGGCAAACAAGTGGAGACTATTAATAACAGCTTTTGCACTTTAGAGAAAATGAATGTCAGATAAAACCATAGGCTGTGCTCTTCAAAGGAGGGTAGACAGGAGATGGGGAGGAAAGCAAGCATCTTGTCTGCAATGCGAGGACTGTGACACTGGCCCCAGCCATCGGGGGGATGGAAAAGTTACGTCATTGCCTGTGAATTGGGGTAAGTCCACAAAGACACCAAATGCAGAGGAAGGGAGGGAGGTGAGGAGCAAAGGTACATGTGTAAAAAGGAAGATAGGTGTAGATCACTTAGGAGAGACTTGTGCTTGGTGGTAATATAAAGTGTCCACACCTAAATGTATACATGCTATAGACCTAGGGTCCCTCTAGTGCAGTGAGGCTCACAGAGGGGCCTTGATTATGTGTCTGCTTGGGGGAACTCTGAGAAGTCAGGCCATCACAGGCCCTAGGGGTAAGAAGCTTACTTGCTTCTTAGAAGAAATGGTGATGGAATTGTAGGATTGGTCTTCAAAGTCTTGGTGTAAGGGATAGATATTAAGGCTGTACCAACCCCGAGTATGGAAGAAGAATAAGGGAGAAAGAGGGAATTTCTGTGGCAAGCTAGGAAATTCTCTCTGACTAATCGAATGTGTTGAAGGACATGAGTACTTTCAAATCCAAGTCAGTGAAAAATGCTTTGAGTAGGACTCAGACTGGTCTTATTTTGCAGCACTTAAGAGACATGAGTTCATACATTTCAAATATTGAGAAAGTTAATACTTAAAGATGCAAGAGAAAAAAAGCATGAGTCAAAACTTCAGAGCAATAGAAGGGATGGGGGCAATTTTGCCCCCTCTCTCCTTCCAGGGGACATTTGACTTTTTTGGGTGTTACCTTGGTCGGGGGGAGGGTGATACTGGCATCTGGTGGGTTGAGGGGAGCTGCAGTGCTGCTAAATATCCTACAATGCACAGGACAGCTCCCAACCCCCAACAAAGAATTATTTGGCCCAAAATGTCAATAGTGCAGAGGTTGAGAAACCCTGGGTTAGAGTTATCATCCTTTATACCGAATGTATCAACCATTAAACAGCGTAACTCACTGAATGAAAACAAAAGAAAACAAAACAGAAAACACCACATGTGAGAACAGAGGCTTATGCTAGAGACAGAATAAGTCATGTGATTAATAAAGTCACTGTAAATGAGAAATCTTAGCTTTTCCTCATCAATCCTTTACCCTAAGCTTTTCAAATATGAAATAAGACTAATTTAATAGAAGCATATTTTTAAAAGCTGTACGGATTTTATAATGGCATTGTTATAACTTTTAGACATAGGTATTATTATTCTTTATAGTTTATAAATCACATGAATTGCCTCATTTAATGTTTATAATTTGGTATAATTATCCCAATCTTATAGACTTCTAGAGGTTACATTTTAGTTTTTTTGGACATCTGCTATGTGTCAGGCATTGTACTAGTTATTGTGGTTGTTACCCAGACAGATAAAAGCTTAGTCTTGAGAAGTTCAGCATCTCCTAGGGAGCACAGAGAAGTGATACATATAATAATAGAAGTATAAACATAGCCCTGGGAGCATGGGGGAGGGAACTGAAGTCATCTGCCAGAGGTTACAAAACCAGTAATTGGCAGATCTGGGGCTTGTCTTAAGGCCTGCTGAGTCTCAAGCAAGTCCTCTGTCTTGGCATAAAAATATAACCCCCTTAGCTTTTCCAGAGATGTAAAATGAAACCTGAAGAAAATCACTCAAACACATCCATAAATTACGGAGTTGGCAGAAGTATAGAAACACGGTTGAAAAGTCAAGAGTAGGATATTAAAAGGCAAGATAAGACCTTGCAGGACAGAAAAACAGAGGCTACTGGCTTCAAACCCACCCATGCGTGGGCTGGTCTTGAGGTTTGTAATTATTTTAGGACCCACGCCCCCGGGGAGGACTGTGACTTTGAGTTGGAGGAGCAGGAAACAGAAATCAGTTGTGGGTGGGCTAAGAAGTTCCCTCACACGCCAGCCACCAAGTGCCCCTTTCTCCCGGGAAGGGGGAAGCAGAGGTGAGGAGTTCTCCATCCAGGGAGAAGGCTTGGGGGGGGCGTGGGAGGAGCGGCCTGATGACGCAGGTAAATAGCGGGGAAGGCACAGCCCGCTGCCGGCTCGAGAGGCTTGCCTCCCACTGGTCAGCTCTTTCCCGACTCGGAGGGAAATATGAAGCCACAGTCTACCCACAGTTATTCATCCTAATGACAAGCAAGAAGCTGATTGCAATGAAGCATCATTTCACAGCTGTTCGCTTCCACTTCTACTTCCGGGGAGACGTACTTTGTGCCACCGGGCCTTGCTCAGCCAGCCCTGAGCCCCAAGCAGTCAGGCCACGCTGCTCCTGTGGAGGAGGGTGGCCCGGCAGCCCCAGCGGCGGAAGCCGAGGGACTAAGTTATTCCCTTTGTCCTTTCAGGCAGAGACGGCGTAATGGCACCCATGCCAGTGACACAAAATACTCTGTCCACTCAGGCAAAGGCTTTGTCCCCAGGGGAAGGAGCAAGAGGTAAACGTGAAATCTGATTTGCCTGTGTCGTGTGGAACCACAAAATCTGGAAGCCATGGGCTCTCCTGCCTCCCCCTCCACTTCCTTGTCCCTGACTGACTTAACCTGGTTATTCTGACCGGTGCTCCACCATGAACACAGTTGATTGGACCAGAGCGAACACCTGACCTGGCTGGGCCAATCACAACCTTTCCTGGGAATTTGGAATGGGCCTCAGCGACACGGAACAAGTCCCACTACTATGGGTTATTCACCTTTGCTCTGTGTTGAAATTGCCCAGGGAATTCTGAAAGCACACACACACGTGCGCACACACACACACACCCCTGATCTGTCTGTAGTACAGCGTGCTCTGCAGACCCTCCTAAGTGCAGGCACGAGTGCACAGAGAAGCAGGCACAAAGGATGATGACGTGGACCTTCAGAGAGAAACTGGAATGAGAAACCCTCGCTCTAGAAAGAGTAGACAGTGATCTTGACCCATGATAGTTTTCTATTTCTGGATTCCAAGCCCCCTCTGGCCTGGTTGTAGCTCTTGCCCTTGAATCCTCCTTTTAAAATGTTTCTTCTGAAGCTACTTCTAGTAGCTTCTATTATGTATAACAAAATGAAACTTCACCAAGGCTTTCTCACATCCCAGCCAACACTGGTCACTGCAACCTGCATATTTTACCTCAGAAACCTCTCTTACATCTCATCCTTGTGGCCTTTTCAGTGGGGTTCTCATCCTTACCCTTCCTGAGTGGGCTTCCTGGCCTCTTATCTCTCATCCAGCCTCCACATAAAACAGATCTGACCCACTCACCCCCAAACCTAGAGTCCTTCACTGGTTCCTCATTGCCTATTAAAAACAACAAAATAGTTCTATATAAATTGATCATCTGTAAACATATCTCCTATGTTACTAACTGGGGGGAAAATGCAGGTCAATACGTATAGGATCTTTTAAAATGTGATTTAAATTTGTATACGTAAAAATACCTGCATAAATTTAGGAAAAAGGGAGGACATTTATTAAACTATTAGCAGAGGTTTCCTTGGTATGGTGATTTTTGGATGGGCAAAGAGGAAATTTCCATTGTGTCGTACTTTCTATAACATTAATAAAGGATGGGGAGTATAGGTAATTTTTAATTTTTTCTATTTTCCTCCAATATTTTTTAAAAACTTTCCAAGGCCCTTCACGTTCTGCCCCCATCTACTTCCCAGTATCCCTCCCACTACTCTGTGTCCAGCTATTCTAAGCTTTTCATTCTTGCCCAAGCTTAGGATCCCCTTTCATGTAACTGTGGCATTGCCTGTTCTGTGCCTTCTTCCTGAAATGCTGGTACTTCATTCTTCATCTGAAGTGCTTCTACTTTTTCTTTTGACCCAGCTCAAATATCACCTCCTCTGAGAAGGCTTCTTAGACTGATCCATCTCTATCCCACGTCAGAGTTAGTTGTTCTGTCCCAGTGACCCTTTGGTCCCTGCTTCTCTGTCTGCTGTTACACCACCAAACTGTGTTATGATTGATGAGGTCGCATGATTGTCTCCTTGAGGTGTGCTCCTTGAAGGTGAAGGTTGAGACTTATTCATCTCTCTCTTCTGTATGTAGCACAGAGCTGGACGAGTAATGGCTGCACAGAAAAATCTTGGTTGGTTGAATAAATGAATGAGTGAATGAATGAATGGGTGAACAGGCTCTGCCACACAAGGTAGAGCCATGATGCAGTTGCAGCCTTCCCTACCTCTACCAGATAAAACTGACCAACTAGAACTCATCAGAGTCCTGTTCCTGAGCCAGTCTTAAGCACAGAGCTGTTGCTTTTCACCAGCCAGCTGGCTCAGTTACCAAGCTGGGATGGTAATCGTTAACATGACACTTGAAACATCATAAGATCAGTAGGAACGTGTTTCTAGTGGTTAGTGACTAAGAATAAAATCATGAGGCTATGCCTATTCTGAAAACTAAGTGATGCACCAGAGCTGATTTCTGTGTAAGTGCTCACTACTCCCTCTCTCCCAACATATAAAAAGAATTCTTTAATTGTACACTCCTGACTTCTCACCCACTTCCAAAGAGGAAGGATCCTTGTTGCTGGGAGAGAAGCTAAGTCAAGCTATATAAAACCCAGTCCTGGGGGAGGAGGAGAATGGAGGTGGAGGCAGAGAGTAGAGGAGTTTTATTCAGGGATAGGAGGAGAGCCTCTCAGAGCAACTCTGAGCAAAGGAGACGGAAATGAAAATGTAGTAAATGTTTATGAGTTCCAATCTTTGTCTAGCTTCCATAATGACTTGCATGAGGGATGAGCAAAGACATTCCTTTTAATCTGTTTTGGCTATTGTCCTGTGCTTCTGAAATGTGACACTGTCCCAAGGCCCACACACAAGAGTTCAAGTTTTGTAAAAGGTATACCTATAAGTGGAGGAGAAGGGACTGCAAAAAGATCAAGCGTGTCTTTCACTCAGGGCTTTGCTAGCTCCACAGCCGGCTCTGCCAGAGAGAACACAGCCAGGGCAAGCAGAGGCAACAGAAGTCCCAGAGCTGGTAGTTATGGCTGTGGGCGAGGAGACATCCTGGACAGTGAGGCACTGCATCGTGGGGGAGGCGCGGAGGGCGACCCAAACAAGACACTGTCCTCACCATTCCCTGGGGCCCTTAATCCAGGGATGTCCAGGAGTCTGTGGGGATGACTGGAGGGAAAAACTGAAGGGAAACTCAATCTGGAGCCAGGTTACAGCTTGATGTGGGTACCCTGGGGCAGCCTGAAACTAGACAGGCTTCCACCCCGACCAGGGATGCCCCAGGAGCTGCCAGACCACCACTGGGTCGTGGAGCTCACTACTGGCAGGTGGTGGCTCTGGGGGCAGCCAGCGTTTCTAATACAGTAAGTACCCCACATACGAACGAGTTCCATGCCGAGAACGTGTTCCTAAGTCCAATTTGTTCGTAAGTCCAGCAAAGTTAGCCTAGGTACCCAGCTAACACAATCGGCTACATAGTACTGTACTACAACAGGTTTATAATACTTTTCACACAAATAATACATAAAAAACAAACACACACAAAAAATAAAGAAAACATGTTTAATCTTACAGTACGGTACCTCGAATAGTACAGTGGTACAGTACAACAGCTGGCACACAGGGGCTGGCATCGAGCGAACAGGCAAGAAGAGTTACCGACTGGAGGAGGGAGGGGAGGTGGGAGATGGTAGAGCTGCAGGATCGTCAGCCATAGGAGACCGAGGGCAAGCTGTATTTCACTCACGCCTGACATTGATGGCACAGGTTCTGGTTCCTGGCTGGATCAATTCTATCTACCCTCTTGAAAAAACGGTCCAGTGATGTCTGGGTAGTAGCTCTTTATTTCTTGTCGTAGATGACAGTAAAGTGCACATCCTTGTGGAGGATGCAGGCATGTGACAATGTATGCAGGACACGTGCACTAGCTTACCTGATGGGACATGCAAATGCACGTTCGCATCTTTGAAAGTTCGCAACTTGGATGTTCCCATGTGGGGGACTTACTGTATCTCAACAATAGTTTACTCAAAGAGAAACCACTGGAGACTGCCCTCAGCCCACACGCCAGCCGGCTCCGTTATGGTGACCACAGCCCCAGCATCGTGATTAGTGGTGATGCACCAGGTTATGACCTAGATTTATTTTGTATACCTAATCATTATGCCGAGGATTCGGAAAAGGTATTTATTCCTCATGGACTAATTATAGACAGGACCGAACGGCTAGCTCGAGAGGTGATGAAGGAGATGGGAGGCTGTCACATCCTGGCCCTTTGTGTGCTCAAGGAGGGCTATAAATTCTTTGCTCACCTGCTGGATTACATCAAAGCACTGAACAGAAATAGTGATAGATCTATACCTATGACTGTAGATTTTATCAGACTGAAAACCTACTGTAATGACCAGTCAACAGGTGACATAAAAGTAATTGGTGGAGATGATCTCTCAACTTTAACTGGAAAGAATGTCTTGATTGTTGAAGATATAATTGACACTGACAAAACAATGCAAACCTTGCTTTCCTTGGCCAAGCAGCGTAATCCGAAGATGGTCACGGTTGCAAGCTTGCTGGTGAAAAGGACCCCTCAAAGTGTTGGATATAGACCAGACTTTGTTGGATTTGAAATTCCAGACAAGTTTGTTGTAGGATATGCCCTTGACTCTAATAAATACTTCAGTGATTTGAATCATGTTTGTGTCATTAGCGAAACTGGAAAAGCAAAATACAAAGCCTAAGGTACGAGTTCAAGTTGAATTTGGAAACATCTGGAGTCCCATTGAAATCACCAGGAACATTATCAAATGTGCTAGTTCTGTGGCCAGCTGCTTAGTAGAACTTATTGCAAGTATCTTCTAAGAATTTTATCTGTTTTGTATTTTAGAAATGTCAGCCGCTGCATTCCCGAACTCTTTATTTGCACTATGAACCTATAGACTATCAGTTCCCTTTGGGTGGATTGTTGTTTGACTTGTGAGTGAAAAGTCTCTTAAACCACACCACCACTGAATGAAAATATTGAAATTGTATCTATAAGAAACATTTAACGAAAAGAATATATTAGTTTTTTAATTGGTATTTTAATTTTTATATATTCAGGAAAGAACAGAAGTGATTGAATATTGTTAATTATACCAGTCATATCAGTGACAGTATTTAGAGGTAACGTTATGTCAGATAAACCATATATCCTGGAATTATTTTAGTCGGTTTCAGCAGTATTAACTATTTTCCCGCTTGTTCAGATTATTTCTGGCGAATCTTTGTCAACAGTTCCTTTTAAATACAGGTCAGTAAGTTCCAAAAACCTACCACTTTTTGAAGTCTTCAGTGTAAAAATCCTTAAAATAAAGGCTGTCTCTTTAAAAGAAAAAAAAAGAAAAAAGAGAGAAACCTCTGGGATATACACAGAATCTCCCCCAAAGTGACTGCAGATCCTAAGATCAGAAGGGGAAGATTCTGGGTCAAGGCAAACATTAAAGAGACAGTAACACATATGGGTTAATTAGCTGTGGGGAGAGGAGCTCTTGATCATGGCAGCCACTGTGGTCCAGGCTTATTACTGAAAAGCTGAGCTAGGGAATAGCAAAGGTAAAGCAAAGTGGCTTGTTTGAAGGGAGGCATCTTGGATGGGAAGCAGTGGGGTGCATTTGACTACAAAAGCCAGAAGGTCTGTGGTTGAGGCCTTGCCCACTGCTGACATAAATGACATTGGCCTCTCAGTTTTCACATGTGAAAAATAATATCTCCAATATTTTTTACGTGAGAGTGTTTGGCACATAGTGTGCATTCATTCATTTATTCATTCTATAAAAACATTAGGCACTTGCTATGTGCCAGGCAGCAGGCTAGGCACTGGGGACACCGGTAAGCAGGTAGACGTGGCCCCTGTCTTCATGGGGCTTACATTCTACTGGAGGAATCAGAATGTTGGTTGAGTCTGGATCCCTCACTGCTGGCCCCTTCTGGGGACCTCTTTCCTGTGGAATGGGCTTCAGCCAGTACTTTTATTTTATTTTTTAACATCTTTATTGGAGTATAATTGCTTTACAATGGTGTGTTCATTGCTGCTGTATAGCAAAGTGAATCAGCTATACATATACATATATCCCCATATCCCCTCCCTCTTGCATCTCCTTCCCACCCTCTCTATCCCACCCGTCTAGGTGGTCACAAAGCACCGAGCTGATCTCCCTGTGCTATGCGGCTGCTTCTCACTAGCTGTCTTACATTTGGTAGTGTGTATATGTCCTTGCCACTCTCTCACTTTGTCCCAGCTTACCCTTCCCCCTCCCTGTGTCCTCAAGTCCGTTCTCTACGTCTGCATCTTTATTCCTGTCCTGCCCCTAGGTTCTTCAGAGCCTTTTTTTTTTTTTTTAGATTCCATGTATATGTGTTAGCCTATGGTATTTGTTTTTCTCTTTCTGACTTAGTTCACTCTGTATGACAGACTCTAGGTCCATCCACCTCACTACAAATAGCTCAATGTCATTTCTTTTCATGTCAGCCAGTACTTTTAGAAAGTGTTAGCTGGGAAGGGAAGACTCAGAACACCAAATTTGAGGACAGATAGGGAAGTAGAATTGGTCTGGCCACAACCATTTTCTCCAGAATAAGGGACTTGTGGAGAAGCTGAAGAGGCCCCACAATAAAGCCAGGAGATGGTTACAGCCTCCCTCCAGGCCTTCCCAGGAAAATCATCCAGGCCTACAACAGCAGCAAAGATAATCACGATTGGCATTTTAACAGTTCTTCTGATATCAGCAGGGTACTCCACAGGTCATTTCTACAGACCCACTAGAAAGTCGGAAAAGATGACCACAGGAGAAAAATGAAAAGAGCTGTGATGATCAATTGTAAAGGTAAAAACACTATAGTGGTGATTTAATTAAGGCTATCTATTTATCCATCTACATACCAGTTCTTTCCCCTCTCTACAGAGAACTGTTTAAAATACAATATATTTCTGTCGTGGTGGGAATATTTTAAGTAAGACATAGGAATGGACTTCCTGACTCTAAGAATTGTTAGGTGCCAACCAAGTAGAGGATTACAGAATGAAATCAGCTTTCTTACATTTGAGAGAACAAACTTGTAGATAAAGTAACCAAAATTGGCCCATATGAATGCTTCTGATTTATCTGATTCTATCCTTCAAGGCCCAGTCTCAATGATTAGTATCTATGGTATGTAGGCAAGACTTGACACCTGCAGGCTGAAGGAGGCTCAATCCCACTTGAATTCTCTGCTCTCGAGTCTCCCTTTGGGCCTCCAGCCCATCTTCCATCTTCCCCATCAGCTCACTGCCCAAGAAGCTGACCTTCAGGAGCTGTGTGAGTACCGCTTGCCCTGGGCTTCACTTGGATTCAGCCAGTGGGAAGCACCGGCAGGGCGTCCTCCAAATAAACTGGAGAAAATCGAGGTGGAGTATCCCTTCAACCCCCATCCTGATGGTTTGACACCTGCTAGGTTCCTTCATGGAGGCTATAGCTGCCGTTGGGTGGTCTTTCCTCCAGCTACAGTTCTCACCGGGTTCAGGGACATGCTCCCCCATCACACCTTCATGCCTACAGGTGGTAACAGACTGTTGCCAACCCTGGACTTCCCTCAACCCTGCTCAGACCTTTGTAAAGAGTCCTTTAACAAACCCTCCCTTAGTCAGCCCTTTGAGTGTATGTGTTGTCTGTCTCCAGCTGGAGTTCTGACTCATACACTCTCTGAATCGGACATGAGGAATTTCTGAAATTTCATTCAACGTTTATTTTAACAAAAGTGTTTTGAGCAGCTACTTTATACAAATGATAAATGCTGAAAGACTTAACAATGTCTAAACATTTTTGAGTGTCTGGTATGTGCCAGCTAATGGACTAGGCAATTTATATAATTTAATCATCACGATAATCTTGTGATGATGTGTTTCTAAACCTCTTTTCAGGTACGGAAACCAGCGTTTGTTAGAAATAAGTACCTTGACTGAGGCTACATCACCAGTAAGTAGAGGAGGCAGGATTCATACCCAGATGGGTTTCATTTTTAAACTTATACTTTAAACTTCTTCTTTTTATGGTCTCTTATATACAGTGATCATTATGATACCCTATCATTATGATAGGGTATTCAGGGAAAAAACAGAGGAGGAGGGAGGACCCCATGTACTAATTGCATACAGAAAACTAGGCTCTTTTTGCAAACTTGAAGACTAGTAGGAGGGCAAACCTACACAGACAGGATGAATGAAATGATAAAATGTTTGGATGAAGTGTTTATCAGGTGAACCAGGGGTGGGAGAAGAGGACTATGGAGGGGTGAGTATTATGTGCAGTGATATGTTTAGCAGGTGGTCTCCATCCTCCCCAAAAGCCTGGTTTACCGTGTTTGTCAGTCTCTGTGGCATAAATACTCCCACGATGGCCAACGTCAAGCTACCAATGTGGCATCACTGAATGGCACGTGGGGAAGAGATGTGCAAAACTGGCTCTTGAGAGTGGGTACAGGCCTGCTGCTGTGCACCACTGAATTTATGTGCAAGGGCAGGGAGTCGGGAAACAGCACGTGTGTTTGGGGTACTCTAGGTTGGTCAGATCCGCTAGAACACAAGGAACAAGTGGCAGGGGAAGGTGGAATGGGAACAGGGATGAGACAGGAGAAGTGGTAGAAAAGACCATGAGAGAGGGCTTTGTCTGGAGCTGCACTGTAGAGTTTGGTACCCACACGTTGCTAATGAGTGCTTGAAATGTGTCTGGTCAAAGTTGGGACGTGCTGTAAGTGTAAATTATACACTGGATTTCAAATACTTAGTAAATATACATATATTATATAATTAATAGATATATTAATATATTTGTGTTGATGACGTATTAAAATGATAATGTTTGGATATATTGGGTTAATCACATATTTACAATTAACTTCATCTGTTTTCTTTTTACTTTTCAAAATGCAGCTACTAGAGAAAGCCAAACTACATGTGTAGCTCGCAATGTATTTCTTTTAGACAGCTTTGAGCCAGAGAATTTGGACTTTATTCAGCAGGCAACAGAGAGTCTTAGAAGAGTTTTAAACGGATATGGTCTGCTTCCCATAATGATCCATCTGGTGCCGCGTAGAGTTTGCTGAGCCCAGGCCGGAGGAGGGAAACTTGAGAGAGTCCAGGCCAGAGGGATGCGGCACTGAATGAGGCAGAGGACGTGGGGATGAAGGAGGAGAGAGCAGACTGGATGGGATAGGGTGGCCGATTGCAGGTGAGAGGTGGGCAGAGGGAGGAATCGAGGGTGATGCCCAGGTTTCTGTCTGCACCACTGTGCAGCTGGAGTGGTATCACCAGAGATGGAAGTGTAGGAGGAATGAAGATATCTTGGGGGAAGATAATGTGTTCAATTTCAGACCTGATGGGTCTGAGGTGCTAGGGAGCTTTCAGGTGTCCAGCAGGCAAGTGGGTACAGGGGTCTGGAACCCTGTTGGCACCGTCTACAAAATGCATCCCGAATCAACCGTCTCCTGCCACCTCTGCTACCTCCTCCTAGTCTAACCACTATAATATCCTGTCTGGATGATCGCTGCAGCCTTCTAGCTAGTTTTTTTGCTGATGCATCTGCCTTGCTTTTTCTAAAGTCTCAATCATTAAAAGCACATCAGAACGTGGCATGCCTCCCCTCACAGTCTTCCAGTGAATTCCACAGCACTCACTCCACTCTGTACAGTGGCCTAAGGTCCTATGCGACCTGACCCTGCTACTCTGAGCTCCACTGCCCTCTCCCTCAGTGACTCTGCTTTAGCCACGCTGAGCTCCTTGCTGTTCCTGGGACTCACCAGGAATCCTCCTTGCCTCAGGGCCTTTGCACCTGGTACTCTTCCCTTGGATTTCTGAGGAGCTATCTCCCTCACCTCCTTCAGGTCTGTACTCAACTACCCCTTCTCTGTGAAGACTTCCTGCTCACTCCATCTAAAATGACACCCCACTCTTTCCTTCCCTTCTTTATTTTTTCCCCCAGCTCTTACCACTATTAATCATACTATAAATGTTACTTATTTATCATATTTAATGTCTGTGTCCCTCATTTGAATGTAAACTCCGTAAGGCAGAAATCTTCTCTTTTATTTTCTGCTGCATCCCTGAACCTGGACTGGTTCCCGGTGCATAGTAAACACTGAAATATTTGTTAAGTGAAAGAATAAACTGCAGAAGATCAACGGGCTGAGTATATAAGGCCTGGGAATAAACAAGCCCTTGGAATCCCAGCTCTGACACTAGTCATTGTGACCTTGGACTGGTTATTTACCATCTCTAAGCCTTAATTTTCTCATCTATGAAATGGAGAGATTAATAGTACCTCCCACAAAAGACTTTCGTGAGGATGCCTCCAGCCAAGAAATATTTATGGACCCCCTTCCATGTGCCAGGAGCTGTGTTTAAATGGGGATTAGATGAGAGAATTTACAGAAGAGTTTGACATTGTGTCTGCCATATTGCAAACTGGCCGTAAAGCCTTTACTGAGTATTAGCAGAGGAAAGAGTGTTAAGCAGTCAGGAGACAGGGCTGTGTGAGAGCCGCTGAGCTGGGAGTGCGTGCACTGACCCAGAGGGAGTGAGCAGAGTGCGGGGTGAGGGGAGGGGACTCTGCTGACCTTGCCGATTTCTCAGGGATGAACCCTGTGAGGGGGAGCCAGGAAGCAAGGTGGACTTTGAAGGATGATTAGGGAGTAGAAGGGGAATTCTGGTGTCATCGTCAGCATACCAGTGCCAGAATGGAGAAAAATTGCAGACACAGACTCTCTCCAAAGCCACAAGGCATTACTCCCGGGAGGAGTGACACCGTGGGCGTCCCCCTGCGAGAATCAAGGGGCCATGAGAAGAACACTGTAACTTGGCAGGGTCCCACATACTTCAGACCGGATTAGGGTTGGACTCCTAAGTGCCGTGCCTCACTACTTGAAAATCCCACGAAAGAGCTGGAGCCTCGTTCTGGGCAGCAGTGGACAATGGCTCTTTGTCACCAGCCAGTGAAGAGTAAGTGAGGAGAGTGATGGAAGCTGAGGTCTGAGGGGTGCTGTGTTCTGGGGGTCTCAGATGGTGTGGAGAAGAGGGTCAAGGCCTGGGAGGTCACAGTCAGGCAGGATGAGAGCGTGGAGAACCGAGGGCCCTGCCCTTTCCCTCCGGACCCACCATGGCTCTGGCCCACTCTGCCTTGGGCTGTACCTTGCTCTGGCCTTCCTGGTGGATTATTCTGGAAGACTTCCCAGGAAGTTTGGAGGTCCCTCAGGTCCAGGCCCCAGGGATGAGGGAGCCCAGGATAGCGGTTATTCCAATAATGTGAGCCCCTCAGGCACTCCGGCTTCTTCAGTGCCACAGAGCTGACAACATGAAGCCGGGGACCCCACTGCACTGTGGGGAGGAACAGGCTGAGAAGTCAAACCCTGAGGTGTAGCCTCTCGCTTTTCACCACGTTAAGCAGAAACCACAACTTCACGATGGGAGGTCACAGTCAGGCAGGATGAGAGCGTGGAGAACCGAGGGCCCTGCCCTTTCCCTCCGGACCCACCATGGCTCTGGCCCACTCTGCCTTGGGCTGTACCTTGCTCTGGCCTTCCTGGTGGATTATTCTGGAAGACTTCCCAGGAAGTTTGGAGGTCCCTCAGGTCCAGGCCCCAGGGATGAGGGAGCCCAGGATAGCGGTTATTCCAATAATGTGAGCCCCTCAGGCACTCCGGCTTCTTCAGTGCCACAGAGCTGACAACATGAAGCCGGGGACCCCACTGCACTGTGGGGAGGAACAGGCTGAGAAGTCAAACCCTGAGGTGTAGCCTCTCGCTTTCCACCCACGTTAAGCAGAAACCACAACTTCACGGCTTACTGTGCTCCTCCCTCCAGCCCTCAGTAGTATATGTTGCATAAGAGACACCTGCAGCTCAACAAGTAATTGCAAAGTGAATCCTATGTAACCACCACCTAGGACATGAGGGGACCACTACCATCTCCCCTTCATCCCTTTCTGATTTCTATGCCTTGCCTCCCCTGAAGGTAATTACTATGCTGACTTCTAGAACAATCGTTCCCATGTTTTGTGTGTGTTTGTTTTGTTTTGTTTTTACAAGGCAGCATAGTACAGTGGTAAGAACATGGATTCTGGAGACAGAAGGTGTTCATTCACTTCTTGGTTCCTCTCCTCACTTGCTGTGCATCCTTGGGCCGAATACTTTATCTCTCTGTGCTCACTTTCTTCATCTGTGACGTAAGGATCATGAGAGGATGCAAGCTGATGAGGTTGTTTAAAAGATTACATATGAGTTAATATATGTGTAGTGCTTAGAACAGTGCCTTGGGTAGTAAGGGTGCTCTTTGTAGTACTGTCACCTAAATACACATGCCTTAGCAGATATGGTCTAATTTGCTAGTTTTTGAACTCTATGCTAACGAATCATACTCTAAAACCAACCAACAAATAAACAACCAAACAGATAGGTACAAAGCCTGTATGATGATGGCAGCAATGATGATTGAAGGGGAAAAGGATGTGCCAGTGGCTGAAGTTCTGGAAATAGGAGGAGCCTGTCGTGATGGGCTGGGACGTGAGGAAAAGAACACACAGGGGTGGCATAAACAGATCACGGGGATTAAAACTCAGCAGAGAGGTGTAACTGAGAGTGTTACTGAGTCTAAGCCCATACTGCTTGTTGCAGGAGAGGCCAGTAAATCAAGTTGTTGGGACAAGGAATAGTGACTTTATTCGGAAAGCCAGCAGACCGAGGAGATGGTGGACTGACTAGTGTCCCAAAGAACCATCTTGCCCGAGTTAGAATTCAGGCTTCTTTTATACTAAAAGGGGAAGGGGTGTGATTGTTTGCTGCAAACTTCTTGGTGTGGAAATCCTTTGTTCTTGCAGCTGCCCCGGTAGGTCATGTCACAATATTCTTGTAAACCTCAAGCAAATCAAATGTTATTCTCTGTTCTGCAACTTTTTATCTCTATATGAATGGAAAAGTGTTACACCTTTAAAGGTCAGAGCCTTGAGAATGGGCCATCCTGTATACTTCAGGCTATAGGCAGCATGCTTTACTTGTAGCAAAAGCAATGGAACACAGAGGTTAAAGTAAAAGAAACAGATCCATATGGAGTCAGATCTGTTCTTCCCTATTACAAGAGAACACAGCATGGGTCCAAGGAGTAGGAGGGACTCTGGGGAGTGAGGCAACCTGTCCCTCCTCTCCCACCACCCGGCACCCAGCGTGGTTCTTGTGGAACTCATGCTGCTTCCTTCACGGTGCAGTGCAGACTCCATCTCCATTCTGCCTCTGGTTGCGTGACGTCACACTTCCACTCCCGGCTGTGGGGCCTGGCTGTAGGTCACTGCCCTGATAATAGATGCTTCAGTTTCAGTGCAGCCTGGACAGTGCCCAGAGCCTCGTGGGCCTCTGTCTCCAGAGGGAACAGCCCTGTGCTTGGGGAACAAGAAGCCCCAGCTCCCAACTGCACTGTGGGCAGAGTTAGATTGAAAATGTTGTTATTCAGCAAACTTGTATTAAATACTTAGAAGTCCCAAATACTTCACTGAACTGAGATGGTTTTCTTTGCTTTCCCTGGATCTGCCCATTCAGTCTTCATACCAGCCCTGAGCTCTCCTGCTGTCTCTGTTTTGTGGAAGAGGAGACAGGGGCGGGTAACTGGCTCCCGCTCACACAGCTAATAAGTGCAGGAGGCCTGGCCAGGGCCGTGCTCCTGAGCAGTCACTGCCCTGCTTCACCTCGCTTCCTTGCTCAGCAGTCCTGGTTCTGCTCCGCTGGCTATGTGGGCACACTGCTGAACCTCTGTGGGTTTCAGTTTCCCTGCTTATGAGGAGCAGGCCTATGGGCCCCAGTGTTCACATCCCCTGATTCACTGCCCTTCATGGAGGCCTCCCACAGATGCCGGCCAGCCCTGGGCACCTGGCGACTCCACGAGAAGTAATATCATGGCCTCTGGCCTCCTCGGGGAACTTATATTTGGGGACACAACTGATGATACAAGATGGTAAATAATTAACTTTCCAAAGTGTGATTCAGACCAGGGTGTAAGGAAGGACTCTGGGAGGGCAGCTGAACGAGTCTTGCCTAGTGGAAAAATGGATCATCTTAAAGGAAGAGCAAATTCTCCTTAACCACTGCTAAAAATTACTTCTCTGTTAGGCAAGGGTCAGAAACACTTTCCTGGCAGACAAGTCATTACCATCCGGCTCCCAGTCGGCCCTACGTGCCCCACCCTCAGCCGGGAGCCCTGTGCAGCTGGTGGACGTGCCTCATTTCAGCAAAAGCATCAACACTTAGAGGGAGGGTTTTTTCCTCTGCCACATAACATGCTTCCTTATGTTGAAATAGTTCTCCACAGGGCTATGCGTGGGATGAAGAGGATGCATGGTGAGCAGGCAGAGCCCCAGAAATAGAGGGCTAGTTGAGATTGTGCAAAAGTCAGTGGATGAACCTGGTGACAGAGACACCACACACCCTGAGGCTGGTTGCTTCAACCATAAAGAACTAGTTGTGAGAAACACAGTTTGACTGGGTTGGGGCCATGACACCGGGGAATGGAAACACTGGAGACAGTATTTTAAAATGTTGAGCTTGGGCTGAAGAACGAATCTTAGGTTAGTGCTGACTCATACTGTGGCATCGCAGAGCCTGTGGAGAGGCGGCATCTATCCCAGGATTCTTGGTCTCCCACTGTGTCTCTTCCTCTGTTGGTTTTCTTCCCTATGGTTCTGTGCCAGCTTTGCTGTTCATTCTGCTACTGCAAGGGATAATACCTTTCCGAGATTTCAGTGTTTAGTGGCAGGCTGATGGCTCACAACTGTACTTTTTACTTTAAAATTTTTATATTTTTATTGAAGTATAGTTGATTTATAATGTTGTGTTTCAGGTGTATAGCACAGTATGTATATATGTATTATATATTCTTTTTTAGATTCTTTTCCCTTATAGGTTATTATAAAATATTGAGTAGAGTTCCCTGGGCTATACAGTAGGTCCTTGTTAGTTATCTATTTTATATACGGTAGTGTGTATCTGTTAATCCCAGCCTTAGAGTTCCAGCTGGGAGCTGGCCGTAGGCTCTGGACTCACGAATGTGGCTGCCTCCTGGGTGTCGTCATTCCGAGTCCCACAGGTACCTCTTCTCAACTAAACTCCTGCCAAACTTGCTTCTCCCCATCCGCCTTCTAACTCAGTGAATGGCACCATCACTCACCCTCCCCATCCTCCATGTGCAAAGAGTCACCAGTTCCCTCCACGTCTTTCCACTCCTTGCGTGAACCTCAGTTCAGGCCCTGCATCTCCGTCCTATAGCAGCTCTCTCAGGGGTCCGCCTGCCTTCCAGTTTGCTCCCCTTGAACCCACCCTACACACAGCAGCTAAAGTGCTTCCACAGCACAAATAGGAGGTGTAACTCCCCTCCTTAAAGCTCCTCGAAGCCTGCCAGTTGCTTTGGGGATTCAGCCTAAAGTCGTTCAGTGTAAAGCGCCATTCCCAAGTATCACTCCCGTGATCTGAGTCTTCGCTCTCACGGGAACCTCCCTCCAGGCCTGGGCATTCTCTGACAGGAACAGGAGATGGACGAGGTGAACTTGTTAAATGGAAATTACCATCTCTCCCAACACCCGCACTCTACCGTATTTCTGAATTCAGAACATCCCAGCAGAGTCCAAGATGCTGTTTCTAAAGATAGCACATCAGAGTAACCTGCTTACAAATCAGTGAGAAAATAACCTATAGGAGAAAAGAATCTGAAAAAGAATCTATACATATGGATGTAACTGAATCACTTTTGCTGTATACCTGAAACTAACAACATTGTAAATCAGCTATACTTCCATTAAAAGATGCTTTGCTGAAACCAAGAAAAAAAGAAAAGAAAAATACAAGTAGCCTAAGACAATGACAGAAGATAACCAGGATAACCGGGGAAGAAAGCTGGAGCCTTGACTGCTCTTCCAGACCAGAGCCTGTTAGGCCCTCAGTGAACCTTGCCTGTAACTCTCTTATGACATTTCATACTATGTGGCATCTATGTATTTATTTATCACTTGGTTTAGCTCTTACTTTAGAAAGTCAGCAGCCCGAGTTTGGGGAAGATGCATCTGTCTGCATCTTCTGTGGGCCTCCTGTACAGTGCATACCTTCTATGCATGGAGCAGAGGAGGGTCTCGGTATATGAACGGCCAATTATTAAATCACAATATTATGTCTTTCCCCATCAGCCGGGAATATTTATTTCATCAAAATGGCCTTCTCAAAATATCTCCCCATATTACAAAGGATTATGTTCCTAATGAGTAGTTTGCATTTATGAATCAATAATAAAAAGACAAATTCCCTAAGAGAAAAGTTGACCAAAGATGATAGGCAATTTACAAAAGAATTTACAAAAGAAACAATACCAATGGCCGTGAAACGTATGGCAGAGGCTTAATCTCCATGTGTGCAGTGAAAGCTACTGTTTGCAGGAGGTGGGGAAAACAGGGACTTGCACTGTTGGCAGGAGTGTAAATTTGTAGAACCCTTCCTGAGGGCAATTAAGCAATAATAATTCAAAATTTAGAATTTACACGATCTTTGACCCAACAATCCCAGGACTCTGTCCTCTAGGAATAATCAGATAAGGGTACCAAGTTTATGTGAAAGAATAGTAATTGCAACATTAATAACAGAATAGTTAAAAATGCAAATAAGTCAAGCTTTTATCATAGTGATACGGTTAAATAAATCACGGTACAGCCATATAATGGAATATCATGCACTTGTCAGAAGAGAAGCAAATCTCTAGATATGTGTTTCTACAAGGAAAAATGCACGCAATATATCAAGTGAAAGAGGCAGGTTATAAAGCGTTTTATCCATCTACCCATCCACCCTTCCTTTCATTCTTTCATTCAGCAAGAGAATAGTAAAAGAGTATTATTAAGCCATTAACAGTAATTATCACTGGATCAGGTTAGACTTTTTAGTGCCTTCCACACTCTATTTCATATTTTGAAGATTTTACAATGAGCAGTGTGGTATATTATTCTTGAAACAGCAAAAACCATAGGTAATGCCAGTTAGGGGGAAAGCTTTTCTTGATTGAAAGAGCAATATGAGAGATTTATCTCTGCTGGCATTTGGGGAACACGTTGCCATATGGGATAATTTTTTATCATGAGGCATCTTGGCTTGGTGGATTAGCCCCTGGTGGCAGAACCTCGCATCATGTGGAATTTGTCCCGCGTTTTTGACCCCAGCTTTCACTAACTCCTAAGAAACACAAGATAACATTTTCACAGTCCATTCCTGCACCAGTAAAGGGGAACAAATTACATTTAATTTCCAACTATCAGTGGTTAAGAATTGTGTGGGTATATGAAATCAGCAAATAATAAACATTTTGTCCATTTGTTTTCTCTCTTCTACCTATACTCTCAATCATCATTTTATTTTATTTACTCATTACCAAGACAAAGTGAACTGATTTCTGGTTTTTATTTTGCTCTTCCCCACGCGCTCTTGGCCTGACTTGGTCTTAGAGAACACTGGCCGGTTCCTACTGGTCACTAATTTCTTTTCTACCTAATCACAAAACGTTAACTAATACAAGTTTACACTTTTCCTTGGTGTTGATGACATGCTCATCTAACAATGGCTCCTGGAACTTCATCCTTTTTCCTTCTTAGGAAACTGTAAGTGCTTTGCCCTTTGGTCCACCATGTTGATGTCTTTATGTTGATTGGACTTGGTAAACTGAAAGTGGCATCTCTGGATGCGCTGGGAGGATACATGTGTTCTAGAATGTTGGAAATAAACCCTACAGAGATTCCAGGGGCCAGCCGTATTGGTAAAGGTTTTAGGCTCCAGTGTTCTAGACTATGCTGAACAACATTCTCTCCAAGGTAAAGGACCAGTGAATGCGTCTGCACCTCATACAACCATGAAAGAAGCACAGCTCTTTGGAAGTCCTTCAGGTGCTGGAGGCAATATGTATTGCACTTGGGACAACTGCTCCATCCCATTTATCAGAGGACTCACGTTGCTGGCCATTTTTTTTTTTTTTTTTT
>NW_020173758.1:1055751-1102687 GCF_003031525.2 Neophocaena asiaeorientalis asiaeorientalis | reverse complement strand
GAACCCGTGTCCCCGGCATCGGCAGGTGAACTCTCAACCACTGCGCCACCAGGGAAGCCCTGGCAATTTTGATTGGGTCTCAGAGCAAGAGGGGGCTCTGCAGCAGGTCCAGGCTGTAGTATAAGCTGTCCTGCCACTTGGGTAATGTGAACTGGAAAATCCCATAGTGCTGGAGGAATCTTGTGATAAATGAGAGCACATTGTGGTGTCTCTGACAAGTTGCATTGGGGGAGTTGCAGTGCAGATCTCTAGGCTATGGAGCAAGGACATGCTATCTGTTGCACGAAATTATGCACTTTTTGAATGGAAGCTCTTGGCAGGCTACTGAACCTGGGAAGAGACTGAGCATCTTGCCAGAAGTCATCAAATACATGTGCATCCAGAGCTACCTATCATGGACTGAGGGCTGTCATTCCCACCAAGTCATAAGGCTGGAGAAGCCCAGCATAATTCATCTTAAAGTGATCATGGTGCAGCTAGGAGTGGGCCTGGGCAGGTCCAGAGGGCATGAGAACACTAACTGACCACGTTGAACAGTCTCACGTATCACCTGCTTATGTTGCATTGATGCCTCTCTCTAAGCTCATGCCAATGGCCAGGGGTTTCCTATGACCAGTTGGCAAAGGAAGAAAAGAAAATCCAGGCCTAACTCATGGAGGGGTTGACTGGGTCTGTTGGTGTGAGCTGAAAACAGGCTGTTCTGCATTACAGCTCCACTCAGGGGACTCTGAAAAGAATAGGAGGGCAGGAGAAAATCCTCCCCCATGGGCAGAGCTGCAGGCACTGTTTTAGTCTTCCAGTTTGTGAAGAGAGAGCAATGGCTTTAGCTAAGACTATGCTGTGAGTCCTGAGCTGTGGCAAGTGGTTCGGCTGGTGGGTCAGGGGTTTGGATGGAGCAATACTGGAAGATTGGAGATGAGGTGATATGGGAGAAGAGCGTACAGAGGGGGCCCAAAGTGTAGGGGTTGTTACATCATCTATGAATGCCCACCAGAGAGAATCTACTACAGAATCAGGGACTCGACAATCAGCTGGACAGGATGACGTGACCTGCTCTCAGCCTTCCCAGTGCCAGCACAGTGGGCCCGTGAAATGGAATCACCATGGTTACAGAAATGAGAACAACGCATATACCCATCATGGCAGAGCAGATGGCCCTGATTGTCATGAGGAGGTAGGCTTGCTGCTGCATCGTGGGGACAGGAAGGAATAGGTTTGGAAATTAGAGGATTTATTGGGACCATATCTTGGTGCCCAGTTTTAGCTGTAGATGGGCAATTATTGCAACTACAAACTGATAAGAGCATGGTAACCAAGGGTTCAGACTCTTCAGGGATAAAAGTCTGTCCATTTCAGCAAACAAGCCACCTAGACCAGTAGAAGTGCTGGTGGAGAGTGGGGGGAATCTAGAAAGAATGGTGGAGGAAGGAGATGATGAATATCAGTTCCAACCTAGGGACCAACTGCAGTGGTGGGTGGGGGGCTGCTTTTCTTCTAATGGTCCCACACCAGCCACTCTCTTTGGAAGACTGCCACCTGGTAACTACACTGCTTTGCCCACAGGTGCAGAGCCCAGAGGTGCCTGGGAGTTTCCATTTCCTCAGGGCCCCCCTTAGCCAAGGGCTGACAGAGTTTGTGAGCATGAGGTCCAGCTCCTTGCCTCGATGGGGACAAACTCACAAGTCTCTCCCTTGTGAGACTCTGCCTGAAATCTCACAGCCTTGGGTCCTTCCCTTTCCATGGCCTGTTTCCCTCACTCTCCTATCAGTTTCTTCCAGGGCCGGTCTTACTAAACCACTGCCCTTAGAATCTTCCTCTCAGAGTCTGCTCTGGGTAATCTCCCACTACTTAACGGGGAGATTAACGGGGTGGGGGGTAATAATAGGTCACATTCACTGGGCATCTCCCATGCGCAGGGCACTGTGGTGAGAGCTCTTACATTACCAGGTCCACTGAATCCTCTAGAACTCCCCGCTCCCCGACCCCAGGTGCTCGATAAACTCTCAGCAGCAGAGCTTAGGGCTGTAGGGCACAGGCCCAGGAGCCCAACTATCTGGGGTCAAATTCTGGTTCTGCCAATGACTGGCTGTGTGACCTTGGGCAGGTTACTTTCCTCATCAGTAAAATGGGGATAATAATAGGGTCTACTTCACAGGCTGTTTATGAAAATTCGAGGAGTTAATGTAAAGCATTGGAATGCTTTGTAGATGTTTGTTAAAGGAACAGATACTTCACAAGGGGCAAGTAAGACTTAGAAAGATTAATGAACTTGCTCAAGTTCACCCAGCTGAAGTGGCAAAGTCAAGATCTGTATGATTTCAAAATCCAATCTCTTAACTACGATTGTATGCCACCTCTGGTCAGGCCTACTGCTCCTTCGTTCCCCTTAGTATATTTCAAAAGCCCCACTTTTCTCCGAGACCACCCATCGCTGGCTGGTCTTTGCTGGGAGACCACAGGAGGAGCTTGGGTCTCCCTGTGGCCGCCCTTGTGGTGAGGCTCTCTGTCACTGTGGATATTGTCTTGTCTTGGAGGTGCTGCTGTGTGTTAATTCTCAAGGGGATCTCTCCCCAGACCTTCATTTTCTTTATTTCATTGCCACCCCCCTGTTCCCCACGCCTCCCAGAAAAGTAGAGAGAGACTTTCCTTCACGACTGAAGTGATAGCTTATGAGAACTTTTTTTTTTTTTAACTCGGAAATGCTTTCCTCAATTGCCAAGGTAAATGAGATAATAATTTAAAACATATGGAAACATGTAAGGGGGGAGGGAAGTGAGAAAACTCTCACTTGCCACCCGTGTGGCTTTCTGAGGCTGCTTCACTCACCCAGCCTTGGCTCACCGGGGCTGTCATCGGCCTCCCCTTGGACTTCGGGATGACACACCTGGCAGGCTTGGTGAATGTCCTTATAAGGCAACTGTGGTGCCGCCCCCGTGTCTTCCCTGGCCTGTTTTTCACCAGGGCAATGAAGCAATGTCCCTGAACTGGGAAGGGAGGGGACAGCTTGCTCTTAATTCTCTAATAGCCCCACTCAGGCGGCTCTGCTTCCTCTTCTGATGGTTTGAATGTGAGAAATCCAACTACAGGAGAACCTTAAGAAGGAGGCCATTTATTTCCATGCTATTCACTGAGCAAAATGTATTAGGCAGCTGCTATATGCCATGCTCTTTAATCTCATGGGGTCACATGAGGATTGTTTACAGGAAAGGGAAGAGATCCAGATGTGGTGCTGAGCTTCAAGGCTGCCCGGGATCCAACATTAGTTTCATTGTTTTTTATTTTTGTGAGGCCCTCAAGGTCCACGCAGGTCCCAGGACTTGGGAAGGGAGGTAACTCCTTTTGTTAGAAAGGAGAAGGGACATCGAATATTTAATGTCATAGGTACCAAGCCCGGTGCTTTACATCCATCACCTCATTTAATTCTCAAGGTTATCTGTGAAGTAGGTATTTGGGTTTACAGTGGAATTTCCCTGAAATATCTACTCTGATCTATCTGGCTGCTCTCTACATCCCGGAGTCAGCCAGGATGAGGCCCCTTGGGTTATTTACATGTTAACCTCAAAGGGTGTTTTCTGTTTTTCAGCCTTAATACTTACGGCTCAGCTCAATCCCAAAGGTTTCCTCCCAGCTCAGATACCCAAATCAGCTGCTCCCGCCCACGGCAAGTGCTCGACTCCTGGCTGCTCACAGCCACCAGGGGCCCAGGAGGCCTGGCTGACCTGCAATTCCACCTCCCCACCCATCATGAGGGGAGGGGTGGAGGCCCCAGACCTTCTACGACTTCACCTCTGGGCTCCCGGCTCACACCCTATGCCGTCCCCTTCAGTTAGTCTGCTCGGGATCCAGCTTCTGTGCTGGGTAAAAGACCAACATCACGTTGATGCTGGGGGTTTCCCAGGGTTTCACCTTCTTTGGAGAACAGGTGCTGCAGACATAAGCGTCTTTATGACCCAGGCTAGATTAATTCCCCCTGCGACGCGTTCTCTCCCATCTCCTCTTTCACAGCTCTTAGCACACGTTTTTCTCATGAACTGCCGGGAGAAAATTGCACTGGAAAATCTGGAAGCATATCTAGATGGCTTCTCTGGGTATGAAATTTCAACCACGCTCCCCTCTGCCAGTTTCCCCCTCCGTCACCTTCCTCCATCCTCGCCTTGCTGCCTCCACTCTGGCCACACTGGTCTCTTGCTGCTCCTTAAACATCCAAGGCTAGGGTTGCCAGATAAAATACAGGTTTCCCAGTGACATTTCAGTCTCAGATAAACAACAAATGATTTTTTAGTATAAGTATGTCCCAAGTTAAGTTACTTCTTGCTTATCTGAAATTCAAATTTAACAGAGTGTCCAACCTTTGCTTTCTTTCTCTTTTCTTTTTTTGCTAAATCTGGTGACAATGCCAAGCTCATTCCCGTCACTGGGGATGTTTGTCAGTCACATGACTCCCCCCTCACTGGACTCTGACCTTGGCCCAGATGCCCTGTCTTCAGGGAGGCCTCCCCTCGTCCCTGCATCTCAAAGTATGGCCCCATCCCGACCTTCCACCTCCCCTTGCCTTATTTCCCCCTCAGCAGCACCTGCCTGACTTGCCCTCACATATGTGTTTTCTGTCCATCTCTCCACAAGCACGATCACGTCATTAAGTCAGGGATTCACATCAGTTTTGTTCACTGCCATGTGCCCAGTGTCTAGAACAGGGCCTGGCACAAAACAGTCACCCCAAGCCATCTGTTGAATGAATGGATTATTCTGCATGATCAGGAGAGAGAATTTTGATTTTTCCCAGTCAGCCCAAGAAAGAGAAGGTAAGAGAAGGCCCTGAGATAAGAGGGGGAAGAGTGGGGAGAGGGGAGGGGAGGAGAAAGACAGAGACAGACAGAGACAGAGTGAGACATAGAGACAGAGACAGACAGACAGAATGAATTGAGAGAAGAGACAGGATGCAGTCTGAGACCGCCCTCATCTGTGGGTGACTTCAGAAGTGTGGGAGCCCATGCAGCTGCTAGAAGACTTTTGCACGGAGGGCCCATACAATGCATACGATGTAGACTTTGAGAACACAGGCTTTGCCACAGACTCAAAATTTGAGTCTGGGCTCCACCACTTAATACTTGTAAGGCTTTAAGCACGGAATGCACCTCTTACCATTTAACAGATAGGCCTCAGTGTCCCTATCTGTTAAATGGTAATAACAATATTACCCAGTCGTGGAGCAGTTGGGAGGCGTAAATGAGATACGTGTCAAGCACGTAGCGCCAGGTCTGACCCCTGGCAAGTGCAGAAGAGAAAACAGCTGCCAGTGCTCCTGCCATCACAGCCACGCTCCTCCTGATCATGAAATTACGCCCCCCACCCCATGATTGCCTCTTCAATTTTTACTGACTCTCAGTTGATGACCATTTTTAAAAAAGAAGCAGTGGTTTTGTTTTTGTTCTTTTTTGGTAATCACTGTGGCCCATTAGAGATTAGAGAATAGCTGGCGGGTGTGCTCTGGGTGCTGAGAGGCCAGTGTCGCTCTTCTGCCTGTGGAGTGACTCACCCCTCATGCAGCCTCAGGGATAAGTCTCTGCACTCAGGTGGCTTGGAGATTTTGGGAAATAGTTGCCACCAGTGTTAAACCCAGAGTGTCAGAGGCCCCTGTCGCTGAGCACACAGGACAGGGTGCAGCCTGTCTGATCTTGACGTGTGCTGGCTCTGTGACCCCTGCACACCTTAACGACTCAGCTGCACGTTCTTCCTGTGGAAAACAAGATGGTGTTTCCTGGTCTGTCTTTCTTCCAGGTTTGGATGACCACGAAATGAAAGAGGCTATGACAAAAGCTTTGGCAACCCTAAACTGCTATATACAGCCCAGATCGTGTCATCAGCATGGTCTGCATGACAAGGGGGAGGGTGTCCTGACTAGCTGACTGGGGATCACGGGCTCTGTGGACATCTTGGTGTCACCCACTCCCTGTACCTCATAGACACACACCCTTTTCCCGGCGCCAGGATCAAATACCACTCAGTGACGTGTCCTTGGGGCGGGGGTTAAAATGACACAAGGCCCTCATTCCTGGGAGCTCCACCACTGCACCCCCTGCAGTCAGGCCAGCAGGTGTCTGCCAGATGTGCGAAGGCAGGAAATTAGCGCCAGCTCTGAATAAACATCTTTGCACTTTGCTATATTGGTAACTGGCTGTACTTTTGTAGGAGTGGACACACTCCTGGATGTCCCCTGGTTCCCAGCCCCGATGAGACACACACGTTCCAGCCCCTCCCCATCCTAGCCTCACCGTTTCTGGGGAACACTCATTCTTAGGTGGCAGCATTGTCCAGGGCCAGACGATGCCTCCTGCAGCAGACAGGCCATAAAGCCAAGTCACCTCTGAGAAACAACCTTCTCTCATTTGACCAGAGCCAGCCCCCAACTACAGCAGGCAGGGTCCTTGCCTCAGGCTCTGCAACTTAATGCATTTATAAGACAAATAATAACCAAGTGACTGCTATGCACTGTGTCCTAGGTGCTAGGAACTCACCAACGAACAAAACCAATACTGAATTTCCCTTCCTTCATGGAACTTCCGTTCTAGTGTGGGGAGGGTAGGGGGGACAGAAAAAGTAAATAACTAGATTCTGAAGTGTGTAAACAGATGACAAATGACGTGGAAAATTAGCATGGTAAAGAGGGTGAGGGTGAGTGCAGGGGGAAGGGAGCAGCAGGTTCCACGGGGAGGTCCACAGAGAATGTACCACCTGAGTCAACACCAAGGAGGTGAGCACCTGGGAGGGGAGCTGGGAAACATTCCACGAAGGGGGAACAGCCAGTGCAAAGGCCCTGATGCCTTGGCCACTGCCTGGTGTGTTCAAGCAATCAGGAGACCAGTGCCTAGAACCCAGTGAGTGGGGGAAGTAGTGATTTGGGAAACTAGCAGTGGCCAGGTGTGGAGAGCAATCCTGGCAGGTGGCAGCAGGAAAAAAGTGGTTCAGAATCAGCTGGTGGCAAGGGCTGGCTCTGGTTTGGGAGTCCTTGAAGTCTTCATAATGTGGGAATGCCTTCTTTAAGGAAAAATATGAAATTACAAATATGGAATTAAGCACAGGGTTTTGGAAATGAAAGAGAGGGCCCCTGAAGCTTAGGTTCCTTAACTTCCCGATGGTGGAGCTGTGGACCCAAGGCCTGTGCTTGGGATGGCTCCGGAGGGCCCCACTCACCCCAAGGCAGCACCCTCCTCCCTCTCTCCCTCCCCTACAGCACTGCCCTTCTGTGACTTCTCTCCTGGTCCAAGCTTCCCGTGACATCCATCTTAACCAGTGTTTGCACAGATAGCAATGGGGACAGAGAGAGGACCTGAGGGACCTCCGTGTCCCCAGCCTGGCCACGTGGGTCAGAGTCCAGCCAGCAGGGATGACCGTGACAGTGAGGGTGGCAGGGAAGCCCCCCTAGGAGGGGAAGGACAGGAATCACGTCTCTGCAGAGGACATTTCTCTGATTTTGTGGTTCTGTCCCCATCCAGGAAAAGAAACCAGGAGGGCAAGCACACACTCGACATGAAAGGAGGCTGGGGTCCTCCTCCAGGCCCCGCACTGTGACCCTTCAGGGAGTAGCTGCACGGGGCTGGGTCCCGGAAGATGAGCTGGGGGACTCTCTTAAGCTGGCTGGTGAGCGCCACCCAGGGAGGCCCAGGCTCTGCTTTGGAAACCAGGAAGGGGCTGGGGACAGGAGTGGAGCAGGCAGGGAGAATGAAGAAAGGAATTATTCAGAGACCAGTTATGAACTATTATCAGTGGGGAAAGAAACCAAGATGTTTGGGGGAGTAGTCATTACGTTCCTCTGTGTGATGTGGCTTCTGCGGGGCCTGGTTAAATACGAACTATGCCCTCCCTCCCTCCCTTCCCTCCTTCCTTCCTTCCTTCCTTCCCTCCTTCCTTCCTTCCTCCCTCCCTCCCTCCCTCTCTTCTTTCTCTCTCTTTCATTCATTGATGAGAAAAGATCCCATTTAAAAGTAGCTGGTGTATGTAGACCCTTCCCAATTAAAAAACATAATAATTTTTCTTTAAAGTGCCAATTGCTATCTTTGTCTAGATAGAGACATTTAAGCAATTTTGGATATGATATGGAAATTTTGATTAATTTGTTCCCCTGCATCGGCAGGCGGACTCTCAACCACTGCGCCACCAGGGAAGCCCTTGAATGGGACTCTTGTTGTAATATAATCCTTTGTCTTTTGCAATAAATCAACCAAGAAGCATTTATAGCACAGCTGCTATATATGCAGTTTTATTTTAGGGCGTCCTTATTCAAGGAGGTTGAATCCAAAATCCTACTCCTGGAGGTGATTTTGGTCTGGCTGTGAAGTCAGTGCTTATGCCTGTGGGGAGACGGGTCGATGGCGCCATGGCATTGCTTCTCAGGCCTTACACTTGACTATTTCTCTTCTTATTCAATACGTTTTCCCTGGACTGTCGCACCCACACCAGAGACATCACCACCCTCTGTCAAGCTTTCAGTGCCAAATCAGTCTCCAGCCTGACTTCCCGCTACCTCCCAGGTGCTTTTCCAGGATGCGGAGGACTGCAGGCTCACTCCCTGAAACCCCCTCTCCCTTTGGGGTGGCCTGCCTGAAACACACGCATCTGACCACAGCCCTGGTCCAGCCAGGAGCCTCCACTGGTCGCTGTTATCCACATCAGAGGTCCAAACATCCGGAAATGTAACTTGTCTTTCAAGTAAAGTATTGCATTGAACACCAGTAGAAGAAAGATGGGAAGTTATTTTATTGGTAGACATGTACTTTACAGGCAAATGTTTTTAACATTTGCTTGCTCTAAAGCCAGCCACTCTGAATAATGAGGCTATTTTCAAAAGCATAAACATTTGACATTTATGGTCATGGATGCACTTGCAGTTTTTATTTTTTAACTCATTAATTATTTTAGTATAGGTGATTTACAATGTTAGTTTAGTTTCAGGTGTACAGCAAAGTGATTCATATATAGATAGATAGATAGATAGATAGATAGATAGATAGATATAGATATAGTCTTTTTCAGATTCTTTTCCATTATAGGTTATTGCAAGGTATTGAATATAGTTCCCTATGCTATACGGTAGGTCCTTGTTTTATCTATAGTAGTGTGTATCTGTTAATCCCAAACTCCTAATTTATCCCTCCCCCACCCTTTTCCCCTTTGGTAACCATAAGTTTGTTTTCAGTGTCTGTGAGTCTATTTCTGTTTTGTAAATAAGTTCATTTGTATCATTTTCTTAGATTCCATCTACAAGTGATATCATATACTTTGTCTTTCTCTGTCTGACTTACTTCATTTAGTATGATAATCTCCAGGTCCATCCATGTTGCTGCAAGTGGCATTATTTCATTCTTTTTTATGACTGAGTAATATTCCATTGTATACATGTACCACATCTTCTTTATCCATTCGTCTGTCAATGGACATTTAGGTTGCTTCCATGTCTTGGCTATTATAAAAAGTGCTGCAATGAACAATGAGGTGCATGTATCTTTTCAAGTCAGAGTTTTCATCTTTTCTGGATATATGCCCAGGAGTAGGATTGCTAGATCATATGGCAACTGTATTTCTAGTTTTTTAAGGAACCTCCACACTGGTCTCCATAGTGGCTGCACCACTTTACATCCCCACCAACGGTGTAGGAGGGTTCCCTTCTCTCCACACCCTCTCCAGCATTTATTATTTGTAGACTTTTTGATTATGGTGTACTTGCAGTTTTAGATCAGCCTCAGCATTCAATTTATTCCTGTATTTGTTTCTGTTGCCCAGTGTTGAGAAAGTTTGGCTCAAGATATAAGTAATAAAACTAGCAACATTTTTATGTTTTATTTTTACACATCTTGCCTTGCCATCTCAGGATGCTCTTAATTAAACAAATCCAAGATCTTGAATGCAGCGTAGGAGAAAATGTTGAGTCGAATATTGAATCATTAACAATATCTAACTGCTTTCATTGCTTATGTTAAATGCAAAATTCACATCAGAAGTAGCTCAAATTTAAGATAGGTGCTCATGCAGTATTATCCTGACTGCACAGCTAACCATTATGCAGTAGGGAGTGAATGTGATCACCTAGGTTTTGTCAGCCTGCATTTGGTTGTTCAGTTTACCATGGTCATGTATCTGTACAAATTGATGCAAGAGGGCATACAGACCTGGATTTTGAGAAATCACCCATAAAGAGCTACAGTCTTTCTAATAAGTGACACCTTTATTAAATATTCAAAATCATGAACCAAATCAGAGGAAATGATCAGTTCTTATGGTATCAAAGAGCATTTGCCCAGCGACATGAATTAGTGCATTTGTGGTCTCTGATATGTTAGCATTTGACATAAAGCACTCGTGACTATGTTGATATAAAATTACAGTTGATTTTTTAATGATTTAAAGTACATATTTTGGGTAGCTTTTTTTTAAAAAAAGAAAAATCCATGGACAGAGTCCAAAAGCCAAAAGGTAAAAGAAGGATATTTAGTGACAAATAAATCTCCCTCCACCTCATCCTCAACGAGTATTGTTCTCCCCAGTATTTTTCTTCACTGTTACCAGTTTCTTTTAATCCTACCAGAGACATTCTGTGTGTGTGTGGGAGTGTGTCTTAATTTGGGCTACCCTAGAAACAGACCTTGACACAAGGATTTAAATGAAGCTATGTATCTGGGAAGAGCTCCCAGGAGACTCCTGCAGGGGCTGGGGGTATGAGAATGGGGACGGAAGGCAGCCAATAAAGGGAAGATCATCGAGTAAATTCCACCATGAACAAACAGAGCGTAATGCCACCAGGGAACTCTGGGAACCAGCACAGGGCACGTGGCCCAGTATTATTTCTCCTGTGGGGAAATGAAGCTGGTAATTTATAACCAACTGCATTGTTTGAGGGCTGTGCGGTGTGGGCAACCAGCCATGCGGCTGGGCACAGTGGACCCTGGTGGTCAGAGAAGACTCTCAGTCAAAGAAATGCAAGAGCTGGCCCTTTAGAGTGTGCAGGTGTGCCCTGAAATGGTAAGGAGCACAAGGTATGGGCAGGGCACCAACAGCATCTGCTACAACATTCTCCTAAAAACATTTGAATGAAATTTGAACCAAACATTTGCAGCAACCGTGGCCTAGCCCCGTGATTGCCAGGCTTCCACAGAGCCCAGTCTGAAGGCCATTGGCATTCGTGGGAGCAGCAAACGAAGCTTTCCAGGGTCTGGCTCCCGTCAACTACTTCTGGTTCCTTTCCCTCCTTAATCACAGTCAAGTTGTCACCAGTGATACAAGCGATTTGTGCTGGTGGGCCCCACCGGATGCTGGAGCACACCTCCCTGCCTTTTCTCGTGATGCTGTCTTGGCCTGGAAGCACCCTTTCCCTTCCTCTTAGCTGCCTAATGCTACTTGTTCTCCAGATTCAGGTGAGTAGAAAGAATAAACTTTCCTTTTGGTGTAGTAGAGGGCTCACCGAGGTGTTTAGCCCAGAGCCTGACAGAGACTGTGCTCTCAGGGGTGATTATCTGCCCATATCCCCATCTGTCTTACGCCTTGGGGAACCTTCCCTGTCACCCCTGGGCTAGATTGGGATTCCACACTGCGCACTGTCCTAGCACCCTGGGCTCACCTATTGGAATGATCTGTTTGCCTGTCTGTCTCGCCCAACTGTACCAGGAACTTCTTCAGGGCAGGAAGCAGGCTTTGCTCACCTCTGAATCCCCGTTGCAGGCAGTATGGTTCAGTAGATGCTTTTGAACAGAATTCAGCAGAGGGCACTGCACAGTGCCCCTTCTTTGCAGTATTTGTAGGAATCCTGAGGGAGCAATTGCTGCAGACAAGGTGGCCCTTGAATGTGTGTTAGGTGGCCTTGAATAAGACACATGCCTGTAAAGGAGGTTGCTGCCTCCTTCCTGGGGAGAGACCTGTAGACCTGCTCCTTAATTTGGCATGCAAGATTGTTTCTGCTCTTTTCATTTTTGTATTTGTTTAATGGAGAGTCAGTTCCTCAGTCCATAAATATTTTCTGAGTCCCTGCTATTCTGGGCACCATTCTAGGGGATGGAGATATAGGGGTGCACATGACAGAAGGAGGTCCCACCTCAAAGAACTTCCCTCCCTTGGAAGGTGTAGAATAGTACAGAATGGAATATTCATTTGGACTAGCCCGCTGTCACTGGCGGGATCTGAAGAATCTGGAACAAGTGGGGCTCATCAGGGCGTGGCTGATGGAAACCTCAGGCAGTTGTAAGTAAAGGCATGGGGGCAGACATCCCAGTAGGAGGAGGGAACCAAAGGAGGTCAAGGACAGCCGTCATTTAGAAACATACTGAACGCATCTGTGGTCAGCGTATTGGAAGTCACAAAGAGATAGAAGCCTCAGTCCGTCCCTGTGAAGATCTGCTGTCTACAGTGGGAGAGGAAAGTCAGTTATCCTGAGGATTATCAACCAGTCAGGACCATCCAGGCAACCATTTTTAAAGACTTTTTATTTGAAAATAATTACAGACTCGAAGAACGTTGCAAAAAATAGTACAGAGAGGTTGTGTGTACCGTCACCCAATTTCCCCCAGTGGTAATACTTACATAACTACAGGACAACACCACAGCCAGGAAACTGACATTAGTAAAAGGCACAGATCTTGTTCAGATTTCCTTTGTTTTACATATGAGTCTACAAAATCATTTCACATGTGTAAATTCACATAACAACCATCACAGTCAAGATACAGAAGAGTTCTGTCACCACAAAGATATCCCTGGTGCTACACGTTTATAGTCACCAGCCCCCGCCCCCCCAACCCCTGGCTAGTGTTGAGTTTTGAAAGTTCTTGGTGTTCTAGACATGAGCCCTTGGCCACGTGTGCGGTTTGCAAATATTTTCTACTTGTCTATAGCATGTCTTTTCATCCTCTTTACAGGGTCTTTCACAGAAAAAAGGATTTTAATTTTGATGAAGTACCACTTAATTTTTTCTTTTATGGACTGTGCTTGTAGTGTCACGTTTAAGAACTCTTCATTTTTCTCTAGGTTTGAAGGTTTTCTATGTTTTATTCTAAAAGTTTTATAATTTTACATTTAAATCTATGGTCATTTTTCAGTTAATTTTGTATAAGGTGTGAGGTTTGTTTCAAAGTTCTTTTTTTTGGCCTATAAATATCGAATTGTTCCAGCGTTTTCTGTTTTAAAAAAACTATCCTTTCTTCATTGCGTATCTTTTGCTCCTTTTCCAAAAATCAGTTGGCTGACCTGGGCCTGCCTGATGGTGTCCCCATGCCTGACAAGTACTCCTGGCAACCAGCTGCTGTAGAACTCAAATCTCTGCTGGGCAAGGATGTTTTGTTCTTGAAGGACTGCGTGGGCCCAGAAGTGGAGAAAGCTTGTGCTGACACAGCTGCTGGGTCTGTCATCCTGCTGTTGAACCTTTGCCTTCATGTGGAGGAAGACGGGAAGGGAAAAGATGCTTCTGGGAACAAGGTTAAAGCTGAGCCAGCCAAAGTAGAGGCCTTCCAAGCTAGAGGATGTCTATGTCAATGATGCTTTTGGCACTGCTCACCGAGCCCACAGCTCCATGGTGGGAGTGAATCTGCCAGAGAAGGCTGGAGGTATTTTGATGAAGAAGGAGCTGGACTGCTTTGCCCAGGCCTTGGAGAGCCCAGAGCGACCCTTCCTGGCCATCTAAAGTGGGGCGGAGCTAAAGTTGCAGACAAGATCCAGCTGATCAATAATATGCTGGACAAAGTCAGCGAGATGATTATTGGTGGTGGAATGGCCTTTACCTTCCTTAATGTGCTCAACAACATGGAGATGGGCACTTCTCTGTTTGACGAAGAGGGATCCAAGATCATCAAAGACCTGATATCTGAAGCTGAGAAGAATGGTGTGCAGATTACCTTGCCTGTTGACTTTGTCACTGCTGATAAGTTTGATGAGAATGCCAAGACTGGCCGAGCCACTGTGCCCTCTGGCATACCTGCTGGCTGGATGGGCTTGGACTGCGGTCCTGAGAGCAGCCAAAAGTATGCTGAGGCTGTTGCTCGGGCTAAGCAGGCCGTGTGGAATGGACCTGTGGGCGTGTTTGAATGGGAAGCTTTTGCCGGAGGAACCAAAGCCCTCATGCATGAGGTGGTGAAAGCCACTTCCAGGGGCTGCATCACCATCATAGGTGGGGGAGACACTGCTACTTGCTGTGCCAAATGGAACACGGAGGATAAAGTCAGCCACGTGAGCACCGGAGGTGGGGCCAGCTTAGAGCTCCTGGAGGGTGAAGTCCTTCCTGGGGTGGTGGATGCTCTCGGCAATGTTTAGTACTTTCCTGCCTTTTGGTTCCTGTGCATAGCCCCTAAGTCAACTTAGTGCTTCCTGCATCTCCACTTGGCATTAGCTAATATCTTCCCCCATGTCAAGATTTGGCTAGTGGCCAAGAGATACAGCGCCAGGAACCCTTAAACAGTTGTACGGCATCTCAGCTCACCTTTACCGCACCCTGGATTTGCCTACATTGTTCAAGTTCCCATTTGAATTTCTTAGAGACTAAACCATTGTGCATTCTAGAGTGCGTATATTTATATTATGCCTGTGAAAAGAAAGCGAGGTGTGTTAGCTCAGTTCTCTTTATGAAGTAGCCTATTCTGGTTAGCTTTGTCATTGTTTCACCACTCAGCATGGAAACAAAATGAAATGCCAATTGTTGGTAGGGAGGGAGATGAAGTTGGTGATCTATTAAACAAATAATAAAAATATTCATTGGGGAATAAAAAACAGTTGGCTGTACTGGTGTGGATTTATCTCTGGCTTATCTATTTTGTTTTATTGGTCTGGGTATTTATTCCTCCATAATACACATTGTCTTGATTACTGTAGTTACATAGTAAATCTTAAAATTGGGTAGAGTGATTCCTTCCTCTTTATTCTTCTTTTCTAAAATTGTTTCAGCTATTCTAATTCCTTTGCCTTTCCACATATATTTATAATAATCGTGTCAAAACCTACACAAATTTTGCTGGGGTTTTGATAGAAATTGTGTTAAACCTATAGATCAATTTAGGGAGAATTGACATCTTTACTGGGTTGGGTCTTCGAAGCTGTGAACGCGGTATGTTTTTCCATTTATTTACACCTGCCTTAATTTCTTTCATCAGTGTTTTGTTGTCTTCAGCAAACAAGTCCTGTACATCTTTCGTTATAATTATGCCTATATATTTTATTTACAGGGATGGTATAAACGGTATTATGTTTTTAATTTTGGCTTCCACGTGGTCATTGACAATATATAGAGATACTATTGAATTTTGAATGTTGACCTTGTATCCTGCGACCTAGCTAAGCTATTAGTGCTAGATGGGTTTTGTTTGTTTGCTTCATTTTTGTTTCGGGCTTTTTAAAAAAGATTCTTTGGGATTTTCTGCATAAGCCATATGTCGTCTGAAAATAAGGATAGTTTTATTTGTTCCTCTCCAATATGTATGCCATCATGGTGGATTATCAACTATGAGAATCATCCAGGCAAAAAATGTACTTAATTCCAACGATTCTGTTTTCTTACTCTTTGCTAGATTATTTCCCCTTGTCTACTGTGTGTTCAGGGAACACAGACTCACTCTTACATTAGATCAAACAACTATTATTAGGAAAAATATCTGGAAATAATAACATTAACACATCGTAGAGCCAAAGAGGAAGGACTGGGGGACTTTTCACATCCCGCCTGCTCCCTGAGGAAAGGTCATCGAAAGATGACTCTGGGTACTGTGTGTTCCCTTGGGTCAGGGCCATCTGGGCCTCAGCTAGCCTTCTCGATGTTCCCCCAGTGAAAAGCAATCCTTCTTCCAGGACTGGCCCAGGTTGGGACCCCCTGAAGGCAGACGGATGAGGGACTGACCACGGGGTTGGAGGGGAGGTGGAGGGAGTCCTTGGGAAGGTTGAGGAGGGCCTCCCCTCACATTGATCCAGATGGGTTTTCAGCAGGTGTGTGGGAGACATCACTGTCCTTTGCTTTGAGCTGAGACACAGCTTCTACACGTCCTGTGGGATGGGGGTCTAGGTGTTATTGAAGAGAAGAAAAACAAGACAGTGTTCTTCTTCCCACTGGTGATGAACCTGGGCCATGCAAGGGGGACTGTGTCCTTGACACTAGGAAACTGAAGCCAGGGCTCAATGTGCAGACCCCAGAATCGTACATGGTGTATAAGCAATGCTGTGTGAGCAAAACGATCCTGTACAATGAACGTTCTGCTTATCCAGATGGCTTAAAGTTTTTTAATCCCAGTGCTATTTACTTTCCTGATAAAGTGTTGGGCGATTCATAGCTAAAATATACTGAAACATTATACCATGTGCAATGCTTAATCCACACATTTGTTAAAGGTGGGTATGTTTAAAGAGGTTGAAACAAAGGGAATGCAGTTCCCTGATAACGTGCTTAGCTGTGGAGAGATTTATTTAATCTAGAATAGTAAGATATTTTTATCCACTTTCTGAAAACAAAGAGATTTTTTTTAATAAGTTTATTTTATTTCTTTATTTTTGGCTGTGTTGGGTCTTTGCTGCTGTGCGCGGGCTTTCTCTAGTTGCAGCGAGCGGAGGCTACTCTTCATTGCGGTACGCGGGCTTCTCATTGCCGTGGCTTCTCGTTGTGGAAGCATGGGCTGTAGGTGCGCGGGCTTCAGTAGTTGTGGCTCATGGGCTCTAGAGCGCAGGCTCAGTAGTTGTGGTGCACGGGCTTAGTTGCTCCATGACATGTGGGATCTTCCCGGGCGAGGGCTTGAACACGTGTCCCCTGCATTGGCAGGTGGATTCTCAACCACTGCGCCACAGGGAAGCCCAAGAGATGAGTTTTTTAAAAGTTAAGGCTATCTTGAAAATGGTAAACTGGAAAAAAATTTAAAGGCAAATTTAGTTAATGGGGGTAGTAACTTCTTATTGTTTCCGTGTTCTATACCACACCATACATGAATTAATAAGCTCTTACAGTCTTACAACTATGAGGCTGGCAAGTCCCTCGATCTGCTGGATGAGTCTGCAAGCTGGAAGCCCGGGAGAGCTGGGGGTTTAGTTTCAGTCCAAGTCCAAAAGCCTGAGAACCAGGAGAGCTGATGGTGTAGTTTGTGTCCAAAGGCTGGCAGGCTCAAGACCCCGCAAGAGCCGATGTTTCAGTTCAAGTCTGAAGGCAGGAAAAAAAACTGGTGTCCTATTCTGAAAGCATTCAGGCAGGAGAGGTTTCTCTCCTACTCAGAGGAGGATTGGCCTTCTTGTTCTATTCAGAGCTTCAACTGATAGGATGGGCCCACAAGCATGAAAGAGGGCAATCTGCTTTACTTGGTTTATACCCTCACGGAAACACCGAAAATAATGCCTGACCAAATATCTGGGCACCGCGTGGCCCAATCAAGCT
This sequence comes from Neophocaena asiaeorientalis asiaeorientalis, assembly GCF_003031525.2. Lineage (NCBI taxonomy): Eukaryota > Metazoa > Chordata > Mammalia > Artiodactyla > Phocoenidae > Neophocaena > Neophocaena asiaeorientalis. The sequence continues at coordinate 1,085,316 of NW_020173758.1, read as the reverse complement.
GACATAAAACTAATCATCGTGGAAACATAGGCACGGACCAGTGAAAGACTATTTCAAAAGAGCGTGAAGTTCTGGAGCAGACTTCTGATTACCGTCTCAAAGAGGACCAGGTTTTCTTATCTGCCAGTTGAGAAAATGTTCCTTACCCCCTTGTAAAATCTGAATGCTTTCTTAAAATTACAATAATGAATATCATTCACTGTGTACCTACTCTGTGCTGTTTGCTTAGCAAACATCTCACTTAATCCTCTCACTAACCTCTCACTTAATCTTCTCACTAACCCTGCTCTCTACTAAGTTTATTCTCAAAGGAGAGGATGTAGTGGCATCTACATATGAGAAAACCAAGGCTCAAAGAACTGTATACTCATCAGTGTTTACAGTACCTGGAACACAGTAGGTGTTCAATAAATATGTGTTGAATGATGTTAATTAAGCCTCTTGTTAAAGGCCATACAGCTAGAAATGGTAAAGTTAAAATTCAAAACCAGATCGTTTGACCCCAAAGTCAAGGCACTTTAGGGAAAACTAGTGAACACAGGCAGGGTAGAAAATATGTTATTTGGAGTTTAGGCTGTCGGACCACTGGCATTTCATATGACTCCTACATGAAGTGGGCCGACGTAACAGAGCCTGAAAAAATTCCAGTAATTCCAACAAAGCTGGTCAGCCTCTGGTACAGGTCCTTGAAAGTGACCTTGAGCAATTAAACCACACACATCGGCAGACATTAGCTCTAGTTCTGGTTGACTCAGAAACTCAACAGCCCTATTCCTGGCATGACTGAGCATAATTTTCTCCCTGTTATTAATTCATCCTTAGAATGCTTGGGTCATAGCTAGAAAGACAGGGTCAATATATGTTTCAAAACCGTCTGGTCTCTCTCTGATGAACAGTGTTCAGTTGGTGGGGGATGAAGTTGAGGGAGGAGGGCTGGTTATTAATTTCACAGCAGTTATGTTGTTCAGCCTCAGTGAGATGTTTATCAAGGGGCTAAGATTCTTCCCAGTAACTTATTAGCTATATTTGGAACATGTTAAGTCTTGGAGGCCAGAGGGCGCTGTTTGATGTTTTTCGGCAGTGATTCATGACACAGAAGGTATCTTAATCACTCACTCCCCCGAGGATCTTCTCAACTTTCAACCCAAGGGCAACTTTACTCCAGGAACATTGGCCCTGAGCATACCTTACTGTCTCCCTGTCCTGCTCCCTTCCAAGGCTATGGGAAATCTGTTTTTCATTTTCAAAGAAAATGTGTAGATTAATTTTAAAGGAGAATTTTGCTATTTCATCTGAACTTGCCAAAGACTTGATAAGATCTCAAAAAGGACAATGTGGTTCTTCCAATTATTTTGGACAATTGGTGGTGAACAGTCAGAAGGGAGGAAAGTTGGGAGTCGTTTAAGAAAGAAGATTCATCCAAGCAGAGATCCGTGAAAACGCCCTATTGTCTAAAACCAAAATGAGTCATGTTGTGCAAGAACAGTTAGTGGTGGTTCCTGGGAGAGACATGTTGACCTCCAACCTAAACCTGGAACTGGAGCCAGAGCCTTCAGTTTGGGCGGTCTTTCTCTAGGATATCATGTCTGCTGCAGTGTTCCAACTTCAAATCACATCTGGAATGTGGTCTTGCCTCTTCTCACCGTGGCTGTTACTACCACCCTCATCTGCACCCCCATCATCTCTCCCCGGTGTTGCCACAAAAGCCCGCTTCCCGGCCTTCCTGCAGGCCATTTTCCACGCAGCAGCCTGGATCATCTGTTACAGCCCAAGTCACATACGCCTCTACTCGCTCAAAAGCTTCCCGTGTCTCCCCACGTTACTAAGAGTAGAAGCCACAGTCCTTCCATGCCCTCCGTGATCCAGCCATGCAATCCGGCCCCTCCCTTCCCTTGCTGACCTCCTCTCCTACCTAAAGATAGGACCCAAAGCAAGGGCTCAGACTTCACTTTCTGGTCTTAGGCTGGAGGTCAAGGCTTCACCTCAACACGTCCCTTCCAGAAACAACCTCTGCGTTTCTTGCACCTCCCTTGTCCTCCGATCTCATCATGTTTTAGGCATGGGCCCGTTTCCCATGGGCAGCCTTGCTGTCCCCTTTTCTCGCTCTGCTCCAGCCACATTGGTGTGATTGCTGTTTCCCAAACACACCAGGCTCTCTCTGCCTCAGGACATTTACACTTGCTGTTCTCTCCGACTGAAATGCTTTTCCACCAAATAATTACATGACATGCCTCATTTCCTTTAGGACTCTGTTGCTATGTTTCTTTCTTCTCTGACGGTGTTATTTACAGTTGCAACTCCTTCTGCCTACCATCCCTCCACCCTGGTCCTCCCTCTCTTCTTTTATCTTTCTCATTAGCACTTGTCATGAACTAACATACTATATATTTTATTTATTATATTTTGCCAATCCATGGGGCAGGGATTTTTTGGTCTATTTTGTTTATTGTTGTATCCTCAGTGCTCAGAAGCATACCTAGCACATCATAAATACACATTACATATTTGTTGAGTGTAGAAACGAATAAATGAAGCATTAAATGAAAAACTAAACTCTGCCCAGTCTTGCGCTACATGAGCACGGTGTGGAGAGCAAGCTGCTTACTCTAAAGAAACGCATGATCCGTTTGGGAAGACAGTTCTGGGAGCACTGGCCGTTCAAGGTAGTTTTGCCGTGAGACACAGAGACTCGCTCAAAAAAAACTCTCAGGGGACTTCCCTGGTGGCGCAGGGAATCCGCCTGCCAATGCAGGGGACACGGGTTCGAGCCCTGGTCCGGGAAGGTCCCACATGACATGGAGCAACTAAGCCCGTGCGCCACAACGACTGAGCCCGCGCACCTACAGCCCGCGAGCCACAACAAGAGAAGCCACCGCTATGAGAAGCCTGAGCACTGCAACTAGGAGTAGCCCCCGCTCGCCGCTACCAGAGAAAGCCTATGCGCAGCAACGAAGACCCAACACAGCCAAAAAATAAATAGATAAAATTAATAATTAAAAAAACATACTCTCAGAAATTGGGGGGTGATTTTAAGGACACCAGTGGACTAAAATAGGTCCAAGAAGCAGAAAGCCCTCAGGAGCCGACGGCAGCATTGGGAACCCCCTCCTTTCCTTTTCTCCCATGGTTTCCCCCTCCTACAGAGCCTCTGGCCCATCTCGGAGGGCCTGGTTTGTTCTCCTCACCTGCCAGGCTGCCCACCCCATTCCCCACTCTCTTGTCCAGATCCCACGAGGGCTGCTCTGCCTGATGTTCACTGTCCCCCTGTTGGACAGAGGCCCTCACACCTTGTGGGTCACTGGACCCGCCCACGGGTGAGCTGCCCTTGACCAGGGACCTACTCTTACAGCCTCACTCTACTTTGCTGAGCAGGGACCCAGGTTCAGGTCAGTCAACCAAGGTCAGGACAGGAATAATACAAGACGGTTTGGAATTCTTTGAATTTTCTATGCATTACTTGTAATTATAGAAAAACTGAAAGTGTAGATAAGAAAAAATAGGTTAAAATCCTAACTACTATTGACATCTTGGTATACCCTTTTCCTGGCATACATAATATGCTCATTGTTTTTACAAACACTTTAATACACTGTATCTACTATGTATCTACTATGCATATTATTTTATATTTTTGTTTTTATCACATATTAATCATATTTCATGAGCATCATTCCATGTCATATCCAGAGATACACTGGTATTTAATTATTGAATAATGTTTCATTTTATAGGCATAGTATAATTTAGTCAACCAATTCCCTGTCCTTGGATACTTAGGCCGTACCTAGATTTTGCTATTATAAGAAATTGCTGAAGGGTAGTTTTTTTGTATAAATCCATGATTACTTTCTTAGAATGAATTCCTAGAAGCAGGATTTCTGGGTTAAAGGGCATAAACATTTTAAAAATAATAATAGCTGACATTTACTGAACACTTGCTATATACCAATTACTTTACATGTCACAGTCACAACACGGATATGAAGTAGACACCCTTATTGTACCATCCTGCAGATGAGGACACGTTCACAGAGACGTGAAATAACTTCCCTAAGATCCCATAGCAGGTAAGTGGCAGAACCAGGATTTGAATGCAGGAACTCTAGCATAGAGCCCTTAACTTCTAAATGGTACTGCCTCCCTGGAAGAATAGGACCTTTTTGTAGAGGGAGAGGCCCTGTTAGTGCCTTGAAGGAAGGGTAGCCGGCTATAAGCAGACCTTTAACCCAGCAGGCCACATGCTACCAGTAGACAGACAGGCCACCTGCTACTGGTGGACCCAGTCATTTATCTAACAAATGACATCAGGAGGGCTCCAATGAACAATAATGTCCCCCTTAGCAACATGCAGCTAAGATGTTTCATTTTTGACCCTTTCGAGGTAGAGTTGGCTTGCTGCCCTCTTAAGCCCAGCCGATAGCCCCTTGGTTGAGAAAATGTTGCCTTTACTCATGAAAGGACTGGCAGTTGGGCTGGCGAGATCACTCATCTGTCTTAATAACTTGTGTTTCTGGAAAATTACCTGTACCTAAATGTTATAGAAACCCACTCTAAAAATTGTAACATAAAATTGATAAGTCCAACTTCAGGGTGATAGAAGGGACAAGAACGGGCAAAAGGGTGACTCTCAAAGAGCGGGCTGGAGTGGGAGGCCAAGAGGCTGTCGGGCGGCTCTCTGGTGGTTGAGTCACAGGTGAGCAGGTGTGTGCCTGGGCTGGGATAACAAGTCTAGACTTCATGAAATAACAGTCCTCCAGCCATCGGCAGCAGCAGGACTAGGTGGGACCCAAACATATCTTTTCACCTGGAGATAGTTTATGATGATATGGAAACCTCACCTGAAAGCTCTTGGCTTCCTCATAGGTACAGGGACCATATGTTCTCAACTAAGAATTGGTACAGTCATCTGAAACATAGTCATCTAATGAGTCAGAGTCTGTAGAAGGCCATTCCCAGGGAACACAGGAAATTATACAGCACAGCTAGAGAACACCTGATTGCTTGACTTGAGAATTCTACCCCCTCCATCTTTTTAACTCCATACTTTCAAGATACTTACACAGGTAAAATACATACATCTTTTAGGTCCATACTTTAAGATATTTATACAGATAAAAATATAACATTATGTTACAAAATACATACATCTTTTAGGTCCATACTTTAAGATATTTATACAGATAAAAATATGACATTATGTTACACACACAAGCATGTACTGAAAGGGCATCCACTAGGTTTGCCTTTGTCTGTTTTCCCTCCAGTCTCCTAGAACAGAGCTCCCCATATCTGTGTGGAGAATGGGGACCAGGAGGCAGCATCCCTGAAAAAACATCCTGCCCTGAGTTTATTGACTTGCCCATCACCTTCCACCCTACCAGGGTCTTTAAACCTGCTGCACTTTCTCAGGCATGTGGCTAGATGTCTGTAGTGGGCACTGTTAGGTCCCCCCATGGGCATGGTACCCACCCTCCCTCCTAACTAAACCCCAGTTCCATTCGGTATCCCCTCCTTAGTGAGGCACTTGTGCTTCCAGGGAGGCTGGGACGATCCCTCGCTTCCAGAGGCTGGGTCTTGATGAAGTTAAGCCACTTCAAATGACCCTGTTCCTCTTACTAGGGATAGTTTAAGCCTGAACATGTGATACAATTCCAACCAAAAAGAAATGAGAGGAGTCTGCTGAAGGTATTTGAGAAGATTAGCTCCTTAAAAGAGAGACAGGGATATTTCTTTTATGTGACATTTTTGTGTTTTTAAGTGATACTTATAGCAGTGGCTGCCATTTTATAACCAAAAGTTGATAACCTAAGGATAAGCCAGTGGATTTGCACTAAGGATGGTAAAGCAGAAACGTGGAGAGAAGCTGGGTTCTTGATGATGTCACTAACTTGGGGGCCATCCTATTGCAGGGCTTTTTGTTATGTAAAATAAGAAATTCTCCTTGTTGTGTGAGAGCCAAAAACATTCTAATACAATCCCCCAATGTTTTCATACCCAAAGAGTTTCTGACCATCATTTGGTGATGTTAGAAGCATCCAGCATCTCCTCTCCACCTCCCTCTCTCCCAGCAAAAATATTCTAAAAGGCATCTTGGCTATGAATACAAATTAAGCAGAATTTCACCACATCCTGTTGGAGGTAGAAAGAGGTAGAGCTGATTGATACCAAATTTAGTTCTGAGAATTGTTGCCAGAATTCTATAACCGGAATTCTTAAAATCAGGATTCTGAGCCCTAGATTTGAAACGTTGGTGGTAAGCCTTCAAGAATTATAATTTTTGGCACACCAAATGTTTCCAGATGCCTATTTATCTTCTTTTTTAAATTAAAATTTTTTTTCATTCATTTACTTATTTTGGCAAAATATGAGGTCTTATTTCACGAAGATTTTGGCTATAAACTAGTGTCCTTTCTTAATCCCAATTGCCCCACCTGTCCCTAATTCCTTCCAGGAACTTGCTGAATTCTTACAAATTCATGATTTCCTGACAGCTTGCTGTCCTCTCTTCCCCCTGGTGAAGAGTTAGATATCTCTGAGTCCTTAATATAGAAGTCTGGCGAAGAAGAAAAATCATTGGCTTAGCTTTCTGGGTATGAAATCATGAAGATAATGAATCACATAAATGAAATCTGTTTCCTAAGAAGTTATCAACAGTTCAGTTAACTTCCACCATTTATTGAAAGCCTATAATATATAGGCTCTGGGGATTCAAAGACATTTAAATCATATCGTCTGACTTTAAAGAGTTGAAGGCCTAGTGGAAGTGTTCTAACCCTTCACAAGGAGGAGAAGAGTGAGTTGTTTGTTTGGAAATCATGAATTTGTAGGTACTCAGCAAGTGCTACTTAGGAATTAGGGATAGTTTAGATTAAGAACACCAGTTTTTAGCCAAAATGTTCATGAAATGGAACCTCGGATTTTTCACACACACACACCCTCAATTTTAAAGTAGAGTGAGTAGGGTTAGGGTCTGGGAAGGCATGGACTAATAAACACATCATTTTAGCACATACACGCTAAATGCTAAAATGGGATCTTGTGCAGCATTATAGGAGCACTGGGCCCAACCTGGTATGTGAGAAAACTTCTAGAAGACAATACCTGGGCTACACTTTGGAGAAAGAGTTATCCAAGTAAAGAAAGGTGAGCATTAAGTAAGAAAGTAGAGGGAACAGTGATGGCAGTCACAGGGAAGTGAAGCAATTTAGCATGTGAGACAGCTAAATGCAACTTTGTGCCCAGGACAGAAAGAGGCTTTGGGGGCTGGGCAGGACCCAGAGGGCCAGGCCAGGCCTTAGACCCACCGCTGTGTACAACACCTTGGATGTGCACCCAGCCCCTTAATTTATTATTCTCCTTAATCCTGCTGCCTCTCTGGGGCTTAAAGCAGGTAGAGCCTTCTCACGTTGCTTTAGGGGGAAAATAAGGGTGATTCCAGGAAGGATTAGTCCTCACGCTGCCCTCACCAAAGTAGGGAGTCAGGCCGAAGAGAGGGAGTTCTGGCTAACTGGCAGTGGCTCCCCTTCCCTGGACACATCTAAGTGAATGGGATGACTGCCAAATGGAGCAGCTCCTGCCCACCCACCCCCCCACCCTGGCCCAATCCACAGGCAGGACCCGGAAGAGTCCAGGGAGTGTTTAGGAATGAGGACTTCCAGGTCCCCCTCCAGTCAGAGAATGGGAACTGGCATTTTCAAAGCTCCCCATGTGATGTGGATGTCCAGCCAGGTCTCAAAACCATTCTTGAAGCAGCATTTCTTAAACTGTGTCCCAGGGACTTCCCTGGTGGTCCAGTGGTTAAGACTTCACCTTCCAATGAAGGGGGTGAGAGTTTGACCCCTGGTCAGGGAGCCAAGATCCCACATGCCTCAGGGCCAAGAAACCAAAACATAAAATAGAACCAGTATTGTAACAACTCAATAAAGACTTTAAAAATGGTCCACATCAAAAAATCTTAAAAAACAACAACAAAAAACCTGTGTTCCATTGTTCTGGTAGCTACTGGGTCAAACACATTTAAACAGTTGTCTTAATTACAGGACCTCTCAGTTTTCTTTATCTGCTACTACACTGTAAGACTCCGCAAGAGGAAGTGGGGCAAGGGTAGGAAGAAATATATTGTATTATATTTTCTAAACATATTTGACCATATGGTGTTTCTCTCTCTCTTTCTCTCCCTCTCCCTCTCTCTCTCTTTTGGTGGAGTATTTCTTAAGACTGGACTCCATGCAGCACATATTTTGAGGAAAGCTGCTCTAGAAGCTCAGGAAAATGGTGTTAATTTTCTTGGTGATGGTTAATTTTATGTGTCACCTTGACTGGGCCACAGGGTACCTAGATACTGGCCAAACATTCTTCTTGGTGTTCCTGTGAAGGCATTTTGGGTGAGCTTAACATTTAAATCAGTAAATGAGTAAAGCAGATTGCCCTCCCTAATGTGGGTGGACCCTATCCAATCAGTTGAAGGCCTGAATAGCTGACCCTCCTCCAGGTAAGAGAAAATTCTTTCCCGTCTGACTGCCTTCAGACTGGGATATTGATTTTTTTTTTCCTGCCTTTAGACTTGAACTGAAACACTGGCTCTTCCTGGGTCTTGAGGCTGTCAGCCTTTGGACTGGAATTATACCATCACCTCTCCTGAGTCTCCAGACTGCTGACTCATCCTGCAGATCTTGGGACTTGTCAGCCTCCATAATCTCATGAGCTAATTCCTTATAAATAAATGTCTTTTTATCTACATTTTGTAGGAGACCACACTAGGCCACCCCAAAACATGCTCTTGGCATAGAGATTATTTCAAGGAATAGTAAACACAGGAGAAGCTATAAAAAACTGACTAGATGTTACTCTTCGGTAAGGGAAATTTGCATTTATTTTGAAAACATCTCAGTTTACGAGGGTGTTTCCTTCTCTGTACCTGAAAGAGAAGGATGACTGAATTATCAGAGACATCAATGGAGAAGAATCGATTCAAATCTTTATAACAAACTTTGCTTTTCTTTATCATACTTTTCCTGATCTCCCCCATAATTGGCCTCACCACACCCTTGTCTCTTTGATTTAGATGAAGATGGTATTTAAGCCTGAATGCTAAGATACTTCTTTGAGAGTTTCTGGGTGTCTCCCGTGTATACATGAGATATACACGTTAATAAACTTCTGTCTTTCTCTTGTTAATCTGTTTTGTTACGGGGACCCCAGCTGAGAATTTTGAAGGGTAGAAGGAAAAGAATTCTTTTTCCGCCCCTACTCTATCATCTATCTGTCTCTCTCTCCATTCATCCATCCAGCCATCCATCCTATTGGTTCTGGTACTCTGGAGGACCCTGACTAATACTGGTGACCTCCATCACTCACTGCAGGAGTGGGGTGAAGGCAGAGCACGCTGCCTCCCACCAGCTGGCCAGAGAGCGCCATGTAGTCAGGAGCCATCATGGTGACAGGCAGCAGCCTTGATGCATAAAACCTACCTGGTGAGTACTTCCTTCCAGAGCCAAGGCTTTCTCTAGGCACCTGGGAAGGGATGACCACCCTCTCCCCAGGACGCTGCTTCTTACTCAGGAGGTAGTTACAAGGTCTGGCTGGTACACTGTGATGTGTGGGCTCCAAAGTGAGGGAACGGATTCTTTATGGAGTTCTAGAATTGACCAAAGGACCCTCCCTTGCCCCAACCCCTTCCTGCTTACTCAGGTGCTTCACAGGGACAAAAATGGGTCCATAGAGCAGTCACAGGACACCTCACAGGTGCACAGTGCTGTTGCCCAAATAAGCCGACGGCCCAAATGAGTCGGAAAGGAAGCAAACTAGAGCTGCATCCCTCGCAGGAACCTGCCTGCTCTGGAAGATGGTGCTCAAGCTCTGGAAAGGCAGCAGCTAAGCGAGACCCTCGTTTCGTTACCTGACACGGCGAGTGTCATCTGATGCAGAAGTTACTGCAGGTCACACTGTGGGTGTGCCAGTGATGACGGGCTAAATCCTGCCGGGACCCCTTTCCTGTGTGGCGGCTGGCCTGAGAGAGCAGTGCGGTGTGCTCCAGAGATGGGCAGAGCTGGGAGCTGAGTGAGAATCAGATCCCTCACTGGGGTTCAGAAATGTGTTGCACAGCGGCCTGCAAATGAGCTGGGAATGGGACACACCCAGCTTACCACTGAAGCTGAGATGGAGGTTTGAGCCTGGAAGACTTAACTTCAGGAGAAGGAAGGAAAGATTGTGGAAGGAAAAGAGGGAAGGAGAAGAGAAAAAAGAGAATTAAAAACAAATCTCCTGCACTTGCTCTGGGCTGGGTGCACACATTTTCTCATCATCGCTCACCACAGCTACAGGAGGAGAGTGCTATTATTACTCCCAGGACATGCAGACGTAAATGGGAAGTGCAGTGGTCAAGAGACTTTCCCATGGTTGCCCAGCAAGGATTCTAACTCCCACCTGCCTGGCTGCAGGGTCTGGGTGCCGCGTGGGCAGGAAGAAGGTGAGATGGAGGGGACAGAGGACAGATGTTGGCAGCAAGATGTACAGAGAGACCAGCTCCTGGCTGCTCGGCATGGAGGATGGTTCCTGGGTTCACAGGACTGGAAACGAGAGCAATGAGGGGATGGAGTGTCAGGTCCCCCAGGGTGAAAGAGGGTACTTCTTTAGCATCTAGGGTGAAGGCTCCAAACAAGCGTCTAATGTTTTCTCTGGCTTCTTCTCCCTGGAAACATGTGCTTTGTAAGTTGCACTCTTTCTTTTGATGTCTGTCTTCTCTCTGTTTATTGACCTGCTTTCTTGGAGCTGCTAAGAAGGGCTGTGGCCTGTGGCCTCTTTTCCTCTGAGTGGAACCAGGAATTGGGAGCAATGGGAGAAAGACGGGAGGGGCCTGTAAGGCCTGTGGGTGGCCAGGAGAGTGAGTGCTCAGGGCCTCGTGGGAATGTGGCCCGCCCACGGTGCCCTTCCATCAGTGGAGCTTTCCCTATTAACAGCAGACCCAGAGGCGTGTCAGCAGACCCAGGTCCTCTGCAATTTCCGTGGGCCCAAATGTTTCTCCTGAGGCCCGTGTCTTTGCCAAAATGGGCAAAGGATCCTGTGGCTGGAGGGATAATTGGAGATGTGTGGGCCGGGCAGATGTCCACATCTGACAAGAGCAGCAGCTTAAACAGCCTGGAGAAAATTTCAGAGTCAGGCAAGGAGACTTCGGTACCAATCTCCCGCTGTTCCTTGGCCATCACTTCATGCTGGATATTGCTCAACAGTCCCACCAGTCACACGGAGCCCCATCCCCAGACCATGTGGAAACGAAATCTTATCTTCACCCCGCTGCCTTGGAAGCCTGCTTTCGGCCTCCAGGCTGGGTTCTTCCTGCCTTCTCGGGGTCAAGGAGGCTGCCATGGCAGAGAGGCTGACCTGCAGCCTCTCCCCCCTCTCTCCTCTGCTGAGTGTTTAGCACCTGGACCTGCATCTGTTCTTGCTGTTTTCCAAGGACGTGCACGGGCCTGAGAGGAAACGGTCAGCCTGGAGGGAAATCAGGTGGGCGAAAGTGAAAACGAATCTCCTATAAGTTCCTCTTGGGTTTCCGTTCATGGTATTACTGAAGCCAGGGTCAAGAGGTTGCATAGTTCATAACCCGGGACCGATCCACTCCAGAAGACTGCAGGGGCCGGCAGGGAGGCGGTGTGAGCAGTGCCTTGTTGGCCGCGTGGGCGGAGTCACACTTTCCAGCAGCAGTAAAGCAGGTGGCCGCCTGCCTTCTGTGGAGGTGGGTCCCTCCCAGGCTGGGTGCTTGTATTCGCTCAAAGCCAGCTGATAACCAACCCCTGAACCTTTGTGTGTGTATGTGTGTGTGTGTGTGTGTGTGTGTGTGTGTGTGTGTGTGTGTGTGTGTGTGTGTGTGTGTGTGTTTTAACAGCGTTATTGAGATATAATTCATCTACCGTACAATTCACTCTTTAAAGTGTACAATTCAGTGGCTTTTAGTATATTCACAGGGCTGTGCAGCTATCACCACTCTCTAATTCTCAACATTTTCATCATCCCCAAAAGCAATCCCACACACCTCAGCCATCACCCCCTCTAATCTTCCCCAGCCCCCTAGACCTAGGCAACCACTAATCTGCTTCCTATCTCTATAGACTTGTTGATTCTGAACATTTCATTTAAATGGGAATCATATAGTATGTGTTTTTTCAGGCTGGCTTCTTTCACTTAGCATACTAGTTTTCGGGTTCATCCACGTTGTAGCGTGTAAAAGTGCTTCACTTGTTTTTATGGTGAAAAACATTCCATCGTGTGGATGTACCACGTTAATTTAGCCATTCATCATGGACATTTGGGCTACATCATCCACCTTTGAGCTATTGTGAATGATCTGCTGTGAACATTCATGGACAAGTTTTTGTGTCGACACGTGTTTTCTGTTCTCTTGGGTATACACTTTAGGAGTGGAATTGCTAGGTCACATGGCAAACTCTGTTTAGTCTTCTGAGGAACTTCCAGACTGCTTCCCAAGGCACAATTTCAATGTACCATTTTGCATTCTTCCCAGCAATTTGTGAAGGTTTTAATTTCTCTACAACCTCAACAGCCGTTGTTTATTGTCTTTTTCTGGGTGTGAAGTGCTATTTCATTGTGGCTTTGATTTGCATTTCTTTGAGAGCTTGACCCTTTGTTTTTGAGAGATTAAATCTGTTTTAGAACTTTAAACATTTCATCTTTCAACCCAGTCTCCTGCTCTTGGCTCCCAGAGGAGTGGAAACTTTTCTCTGAGCCATGACAGCATCAACTCCTTGACCACCCTGAAAAACTGGGGGTTCATTCTGTCATTTTTTGAGATTCCTCACTAACCCCTTGTCAATTGCTCTTCTTTGAACTTTCCACATCTCTCTTTAAAAAAGCCTGGTTTCTTCAACAAGTTAATAGAAGAAGGAAAAAAAAAAAACATGTGAGGGAATATTGTTCTAAATTTAAAAACACATGGGATATAACAACCAAATGTAATGAGGGTGTTGTTTTTGTATCATGATTTAAACAAACAGTAAAAAGACATTTGGGGGGCATTCTGAGAAAACTGGGTACGTGAAAAGGATCAGATGACAGCAAAGAATTGTTGCTAATTATGTTAGGTATGATGATTGTGTTGTGGTTAGCCAAGAAAATGTTCACATTTTTAAGAGATAACTACTAAAGTAGGGATAAAATGATACAATAACTAAAAGTTTCTTTAAAATATATCAGAAAGGAAAAAAAAGAAATAGATGAAGCATGGATAGCAAAATTTGGATGATGGAATATGGAAATTTACTTTTCTCTCTACTTTTATACATGCTTGAAAATTTTTATGATTATAGTGATAAAAACAATGGAGACACCCTAAGAACTGAATGTTAACTGTAAAATGAAAAACTTGATCCAATATTTGGGTCCCAGACTGAACACTGTTCACCTATGTTTGGTTGAAATCTTATTAGGTCTGATACGTGAAAAGTAACTGATTTGAGCGTATCTCATGTATTGTATTTTAACTTACAACCTACAATACTAGCCAATGTTTTGATATTGGGTAAAGGCTTTTTCTTTCTTTTTGAGTATGGGGTCTGTTGAGTGGCGTTTGTGTTGTTTCTCTTAGATAGAATCCAGCCATAGTGTCTCATCTACAAGTTTTTATTCTGGTTTCTTCAAAGTGGAACAAGAAGATATAGACACTACAGAGCAATCTGAGTGCTGAATCTTTCTATATATTTATTATTTTCAGCAAACAGCAAAATTTTTTCCACAAGCCAAAACTGACTGCAAATATCTTTAGGAATTTAACTTAGTTTACTCCTTATAAGCTAAATGCTTTGGCTTTTATATAACCAACAGCTCTCTGTTTTGCACTTATATTTAATTGTATTTAACATGTGAGTAAATCGCCTCACTGCAATTACAAGGACTGCTACCATAAACAGACTGGGAGACAAGCACAGCTGAGATTCTTGGTAAGCCCAGAGCTCAGCTGGTAGGAGCAAAGGGCATGGTGCAGCCTCCGAGTGTGGGGCATCCACCAGCATGTTTTGTAGGAAGATGGAAAGTATGGTTAATATAGTGGGCTAGGAGGAGGTCAGTCTCCTCTATTTGGGAAAATTTGAATTAGCTGACTGAATTTTTCCTCTTACATCAAATTCTTTGAGTGATGGGTACCTGGCCAACAAGCGTGCTGAGGCTGGGGAAGGTCGATGTGGTGCCAGCAGAGTGTAGTTCATTCCACACACGGGCACGTGGCTGGGACCAGAAGCAGCACATGGGGGAAGGGAGCTGGCACATGAGGTGAAGAGGGTGAGCTTTTCCATCACGTAGCGTTGGAGGTTGCCCTTTCCTCTCCAGAGATTAAATTTGTTCACCTGGTTCCCACAACAACTTATGCCAAGAATGGGGGTCAGTGACTAAAATTCAAGCCTCTGGGCCCAGTCGCAGCCTCCTCCTCGAAATTCAGCTACCCTGGGGTGAGGCTGGGAGTAGCTGAGTATTTGTTTCTCACGGCCAGGTGGCTTGGCGGCCAGATCCTTGTAGAACATGATATGCTCTTTGCGGGAGCAAGAGAGAGAATAATTATGAATCATGGAGCATCAGAGTTGGAAGGGGCTCACTCCAGCCATCCCATTTTACAGATGAGATTACCCTCTGGATAGAGGGTATGGCTCATTATCAACTTGACCGACGTGCTGACCATGTGCAGCTAATAAAAATATGCTAATGATGTATTAATTCCAAACTTCTGCCCCCAGTTCTCTGAGCTCAGAGGGACACTGTATTGCTGGATGTTAATAAAGGAGCAAAGTGGCCATTGAAGTGATGACAAGGTGACTCCGGCATGTAAGAGAGATTCATCGTTGAGTGAGAAAAGATCTTCAGTGACTTTGTAGCCCAAAGCTTTGACTTTGTAGTTGAGGACATCCAAGCTCTGAGCAGGTGGTGAACGGATTAGCTGAAGAATGAACTAGGAGAAGGCGATAAATTTTGAAATCCTGGAAACTCATCAGTTGAAACAGGTACTACCTGGGCCGCTAAGAGCCCCATGTTGGCTGAGTTAACTTTATCTCATGCATCTCTATCTCCAGTGTCCGGCACAGCACACAGTACGTTCTTGATAAATGTCTTTTAACTGAATTATGAAGCTTATCATTTAAGGTAACACAGCGTAAGGCACAATATATATTCCATACAGAGATTAAAAGGTAGTCAAGACCACAGATGGTTGAAGGGGTAGGAAATTCTTCCTGGAGGAGATAGCATTGAGGTGGACCTTGAAAAATGGGTGGAACTTTGAGGGGTGGGTTATACGGGTAGGAAGTGGGAAGGGCATGTTCTCCGCAGTAGGAACAGTATGTCAAGGATGCAGAGGGCAGGGCGCCTGGGGTTCGGGAAGCGTCTGGACATCCAGTTACACCCAGTTGGCTGCAGTGCAGCGCTGGAACAGGGGAGTAGGGCTGGTGGGCTTGCCACCAAGGGCCCAGAACTTTGTCCTTAACTCATCACGAGGCCCTGGAGAAGCCTACGATTTTGAGGGTTGGGAAGGACATACAAGACCCATCATTAGGAAAGAGACCCTGCAAGAAGCCAACAGGTCACAGACAGGAATTTCCCCACTTCATCCAAATGCTCTCTGGCTCTACAAAAAGGTCAGAAAAACACTGGTGACTGTCTTTTTTGGGAAATACTTTCAGACCATTTAAGCTGTCAGGGAGATAAGCATCCTTATGATGGTTCTGGCGATCCAGGCCCATTCTGGCTCAGGAAGTACAAGGGCTCACAAAGATTAGCTATGCCAGAGGAAAATATTTGTAAACAGTCTCAGTTCTTCATAAAAGTTCAGGATGAGTTCAAATTTGGGGCTGAGGCTGGAGCCAATCTGGATTTTATCAGCACCTGTTTGCTCCGAGACTTTAGAAGAAAGGTCATTTGTATTAGTACTGTTGATGCCGATGGAGGAACCAGTAATGACCATTTATTGAGTGTCTCCTCTTAGGCACTTATGTACATTTTCCCTAATCTTTTTGGCAATTTTGGAAGGTGCATAGCTTTAGGGGTGTGTGGTAGCTATCGATGTTGTCTTTCTAGCAAGCTTTTCCATCACCCTCCTTTTGGTGGCCACGTGACGGAGGACAGGCCAGTCTTGAACCAAGGAGTGGGCATAGGACCCAACCTGCACCAATCACAGACCTTTCCTGAGACTGATACCTTGATGTTGGGGAGAGAAGCACTTCCTGCTGGGTTAAGCTGAGGCTGAGGCTGAGGTGACCACTGCGACAACTGCACTGCAGTCTGGCCTCTACCTCTGCCTGGTCCTGTTTCCTTTACTCCCTTACAGGTGTGGGACCTGAGCACTCACCTCAAACACCTTCTTGCTTGTTTATCTATTTCTCAGACTGGACTCCTAGGGAACAGACCAAAGAGGAAGAGGAGGCGGATGATAGAGGTGGTGGTGAGGTGCTGATGTCCGACTCTACAGAGAATTTTTCTTCTACTCCATAGTATAATTAAAAATAAAAATACAAGCATTCAGGAAGACTTCAGCGTCCATCTGAAATCTTTATGCGAGGAAGGCTTAAACCTACAAACTTTCCATCAGCTGCCAAGAGAGCTAGGATAGTTTGGAAGTGGTTTTGCCTAAAGGCCGAGGAATGACCCAGGTGGCCTCTCAAAGATGCTTCTGACTTTGAGTTTCTGTTAGTTATGTTTTACATACCTAAGAGCTGCTTTGAATGGATGATCTCGGAAAAGTTTGCAGTTTGCATGGGTTGAGATTCAATGCTCTTTTTGCTGAGTGGGCATGGGTGACGAGTGCCTCAACACCCAGCGGGTGATGCAGCCATTGGCCGGCCCGTGAACTCCAGTCACCCTCACCGCTCCATCTCCGACATGATGGCTGTTCTCGGGTCTACAGTGGGCAAATCCGAAGCAAGCATTCCAAGATCTAAGCTACTGGTAACCCTCTCCAGAACACGACAGAGACCATCCCAGCGAAGCTCTGTGGTCAGGGGCTGGGGCTGCCTCACCACCTCCAAGGGGCCGAGTGGGGCCTGAAATCAGCCTGCGCTCTGTTTGCCGAGCTGTGTGCCCAGGAGCCGCTGCGCCCACCTGGAGGACAGGCTTCCTTTCTCCAGTCTTCACACAGGCACCACACTGACTAGTTTCTCCTGCCGGGAACACACCTTCCCTCCTTTCTAATCATTTTCCCATGTGAATTACAAAGGAGCCTGGGGCCCCAGCATGAATGATTGTCAGGACCTGGGACACACCTGTAATGGGTAAGTTTGTTCACAGTTCACGAGGCATAGAGATTTAATTTGTTTTCACATTAAACAGGCTGATTAGATATGACAACTAAATTTCTCATTGTCCTCTCAGTGACAGAAAGGATTTGGAGTACTTTTGATTCATGCAGAAAGTTCATGGAGTTTACCTGTAGACTTAGTCACAATCAGACAAAAAGATTAGAGCTGGGCATGTAGAGTTTATTGAAAAGTTTAGAGTGAGACCAAAGAAAAGCAAATATAATTTTTCTTTGCTTCTTTTCTTATGCCCATGCCAAAATATACACAGTAGTCAACACCTTGAGAACTTTGCACAGAGGTAACTCTTCCTCCCTGTACTGCAAGTACCTGAAGGTGAAGGTGGGGTTCTTCCAGAGGCATGCTGCAGGCCAGGCCTCATGGCTGGGGCCTCTTGGTCACTCTGAAAGGGCACATAGACTCCATGTAAGGGGCATGGCTGGCCACTTCTGGTAAGTTACATCCGCTTCAGTGACACATAGACTGAGGGGCCTGAGGCTGGTGAGAGCATTTAGCACGTTTGTGCCCCAGACCCTCATCCTGAGTAGG
Source organism: Neophocaena asiaeorientalis asiaeorientalis (assembly GCF_003031525.2). Taxonomy (NCBI): domain Eukaryota; kingdom Metazoa; phylum Chordata; class Mammalia; order Artiodactyla; family Phocoenidae; genus Neophocaena; species Neophocaena asiaeorientalis. The sequence goes on along the minus strand of NW_020173758.1, from coordinate 1,067,485 downwards.
ACAGGATGAGCCTCTCTGGACATACTAGAGAAATGAGAAGAGAACTTGGCCTTGAGCTGTTCTCCAGATCCATGTGACTGACTAATATTAATAAACAAATACATAAAACTAATATCACAAATGAACAAGCTAGACTGAATGATGGGCCCGGGGGTATCACTTGCTTGGTGCAATTTGAGCAGCTCCGCCTTTGAGTTTGACATTGCTTTTCTTGAGGAACTTCTTTCTAATGGGAAAGGAATGTAGGAGGTCACTATACCTTAGCAAGAGCGAGTTTGTCATCTGGAGCCAAGGGAACAAGAAGAGAGGTCTGGAAGTTGTATGAGGGTTGGAATGATTGTTACCAAATGCAAGTTCATGTGCCTGACACACAGTGAGGCCAAACCAAAACATTGAAATTTGGAGCAGAGGAAGGTTTATTGCAGGGCCATGCAAGGAGAATGGGTTACTTATGCTTAAAAAACTCCAAACTCCTCAAAGCGTTTTCACAAAGCTTTTTTTTTTTTTTTTCTATTTTTTTGGCCGCGCAGCATGCGGGATCTTAGTTCCCCGAGCAGGGATCGAACCCGTGCCCGCTGCAATGGAAGCGCGGTGCGTTAACCACTGGACCACCAGGGAAGTACCCCACAAAGCGTTTTTAAAGGTCAGGTGATGGAGAGACGTCCCAGGGTATGTGATCAGTTCGAGCACAATTTTCTGATTGGTTGACGGTGATCAATCCTTAGGTGCCAGAAAGTCTGGGGGCTACGAGCTCATGACCATCGAGTAGTTAATTTCTTCCATTTGGTGGTGGTTTCTAGCATCTGAAAAACTCAGGAAATATGCATGAAATTCTATCTGGGTACTTCAGAGAGGAGCTACAGCTGAGGATCTGGGGAGGGGTCTGTCCCGGGAAGGCCTCATATGGTCCCGCTGGGTTACATGATGGTGGGGGAACAGGAAGTGAAGGGGGGAGAGGGCTTGATGGGTAAGTTTGTCCCCCTCCTGCAAGCTCACCTTTTCCATGAACTTGTTGTGGGTTAAGAGGGCAGGCTATGTCCAGTCTCAGCCTCTGTTTTGCAGCAGTGAATTGGGAGAGGTGGATTTCCTTGTTTCTGTACAGCAGTGCCTCAGACTTCTCAACATAAACAACTCCCACAGCCTGAGTCAGGCTTGGGCCGCGGGACCCCACTAGGATCAGGGAACAGCAGACTTACTAGAAACCGAGCCTCCCTGAGCAAATCTATTTTGAATTCCAAAGTTAGCAGGAAGCATCTAAGAAAATAAATGTTAGCAGAAATAACTGTTAGCAGAGCACAGCTGCTCTATTTGTTCTGTGGGATTAGGTACCCACAGAAAGCCCTCCTCTTGCAAACAGAACAGCAAACAGTAGGATTTGGAGAAAAGAAGGAACAAAACATCCGGAGAGTGTACAGCTCGGGATTATCTGAGTTCCTTGTGTTCCAAAATGTGTTTCTGCACAGAAGATCCTAAATCACATGGCAGGATGCGCTTACCCACCCATCTCTCTACCCATCCATTCGCCTGCCCCCCATCCATTCATCCATCCACCAAATGCTTCTTGATACCCATTACATGTGTCAGGCCGAGGACAGTCAGCCACATATACCCATCTACTCACTTGGTGGGCAGGAAGTAAGTAGTTCTTTTCTTTGGTAAAGGAAATAGCTGGCAAACATACTAAGGCCCGGTAAGATGCAGTACAGCATAGACGTAAAGAGCATAGGCTCCGGACTTAGCTGTGTTTTAATCATGAATCTGCCCCTTTCTAGCCATGTAGGAAAGTTATCTAACCTCTCCTCAAGTGCCTCAGTTTCCACTTCTGTAAAGCGAGACAATAATAATAGCTCCTACCCTAGGTGAGACAATGAATGTAAAGTGCTTAGCATGGTGCCTGGCACACACAATGTGCCCAGTGCAACTTAGCTAGGGATATTCAGAGTAGGAATCTGAATAGAACCACAGTGAAATCTGCAGAGTCTGAAGAGGTAGTGAGAAAGGGGAGTTTCCCAAAAGGCAGAAAATTGTGTCAGAGGCCAAAACCAGGCTCTGGGGACACTTTACATACACTCCAGCTGCTGGGCGTGTAGAGATTAAGTTGATGGTGGAGGGTGGGGTGAGGGGGGGCAGTTAAAAAGGGTTTTTTCACTACGTTTGTCTTCATGTTCCCAGAGGCTTAGCAACAACTCAAGCCAACAGTTCTGTCAAAAAGGGTTCCAGTGGGGAAAGCCAGGGAATGGGGCATGTCCCCAGAAGAATAGAGGGGGCAGATCAGAAGACCTAGGAGGCAGAAATCTTGTAGGATCCTAAAAAGAGCAAATTGACAGCTAGGGGAGCCTGCAAAGGCTTTGAGAGCCAAGGCACATCAGATCCTTTGAGCGTGCGGGGTCCTGGCTCTTTTCTGTTAAACATTCCCCAGGGAAGCAGTGATAAAGAGGAGAAACTGGAGGAGAGACAAAGCCCAGGTCTAAGGCCGAGGGTTCTATGGCCGTGACCACAGCAACTTCTATTTTATAATCCCACCTGAATGTCTGGAGAAAGAAGAGATCCTGTTTAAGAATCACACATCGGGGTGATATAGAGAAGCCAGGTACTGTCTCTGGTGGAGGAGAGAGGTAAACACCCTAAAGAAGTCCCACAGTCTTCTTTTGACCAGCTGGTCTCTGGAAAACGGGAGTTAGGATTGGGATGGGGGAGGATGCCGTGATTAGTAGGAAAAGGCTCCCTCTGATTCTGGGACCTGCAATTAAACTTCTCGGGGACTCTTTCTGTGTGTCTTGAAGGTAGAGGGTAGGTGTCTGGACACCCTGCAGTTGGCAGGGAGGCCCACCATCTGACTGCCTCCATCTCAGGGGGACAGGATTGATGCAAAGCCTGAGGAAGACTGGAGACCCAGGGCAAAGGAGAAAGGATTACTGTACTGAAGAATTCTGCCTGCTGGTGGTGGAACTGCTCTGGGAGAGAGCCAGGCTACAGGGGAAGGTGCTGGTTATCTCCAGGCTCACACAGTGCAGAGTGCACTGCTTTAGGGGCAGACACTCCTCAGATTCCAGCAGGGCTGCCCTGAAGATGCTGGGACAAACTGAGTTTGTCCAGTATGTGCCATGTACACAACACCCAAAGAATCCCACCTTATCCTTTAAGACTCATCAAGGTTGGCTCAAATACCCATTCCAAGACCGGTGGAAAGTACAAGTCACCCCCAAAGATATCTGCAAATTCTAAAGGAGGCTTGTTCATGGGCAGCCTTGGCTCTGAGCTCCTGCTTCCCCTGAATTAGTTCCATGTCTGACTCTGCTCCATGTTCTGTAGCTGCTGTCCTGGTTTTACATCACAGTGACCCTGTGGAACGCAGCCCCTTCCCTTGGTTTCCCCTAAGAAAGCTACTTCTACCAACCTGTGTGAATGCTTGTGAAACAGACTCTCCTGAAGGCACAGGGAAGCTGTGGAGGGGATTACATCCGAGCAGAACAACCGACTTCAGATTCTGAAGGAGACTTCCTTGTTTGTAAGGGTTTGTTGGCCTCTCAATAATGTGGCTTGTCATCTTCCTTCTCCCTCCACAACTAGTGAAGACCAAGATGCTGATGTCAAAGGTGCGTTGGAAGAGTTTGATCAAAAGTACTGCATTGTGGGCTTCCCTGGTGCCGCAGTGGTCAAAAAAAAAAAAAAAAAAAAGTACTGCATTGTGAGTTGGTAGAAGCAATATTTCTACATTATAACTCTGTTGTGATTTTTTAATATATGATTTAAACTATTAACCTCTTAATCGCTGTTTATAAGTTAGCACATATTATGTGATTTTAAGTATGTATATGTAATTAAAACAACGCATGAACTGTTATACACAGACGTGTCTATTTCATTTATATTCTGACACATTTTTGTATTCTCATCAACCAAATCTTATCTTAAATGCTCACTGGGTAAATATGGATACTCCAATATTCAGAGTTACCTCACCCTCAGCACTCACCCAGTGTTTTGTGTCCACTACTTCACTCTCCTTGAAGTGATAGCTATATCTTCTTTTTTTTTAACGTCTGTATTGGAGTATCCAATAGAGATTTACTATGGAGTATCCAATAGAGATTTAGAGATTTACTAAACTGCTTTACTATGGTGTATTAGTTTCTGCTTTCTAACAAAGTGAATCAGCTATACATATACATATATCCCCATATCTCCGCCCTCTTGCGTCTCCCTCCCACCCTCCCTATCCCACCCCTCTAGGTGGACACAAAGCACTGAGCTGATCTCCCTGTGCTATGTGGCTGCTTCCCACTAGCTATCTATTTTACATTTGGTAGTGTATATATGTCCATGCCACTCTCTCACTTTGTCCCAGCTTCCCCTTCCCCTTCCCCATGTCATCAAGTCCATTCTCTACATCTGCGTCTTTATTCCTGTCCGGCCCCTAGGTTCTTCAGAACCTTTTTTTTTTTTAGATTCCATATATATGTGTTAGCATATGGTATTTGTTTTTCTCTTTCTGACTTACTTCACTCTGTATGACAGAATCTAGGTCCATCCACCTCACTACAAATAACTCAATTTCATTTCTTTTTATGGCTGAGTAATATTCCATTGTATATATGTGCCACATCTTCTTTATCCGTTCATCTGTCGATGGACACTTAGGTTGCTTCCATGTCCTGGCTATTGTAAATAGAGCTGCAATGAACATTGTAGTATATGACTGTTTTTGAATTATGGTTTTCTCAGGGTATATGCCCAGTAGTGGGATTGCTGGGTCATATGGGAGTTCTATTTTTAGTTTTTTAAGGAACCCCCATGCTGTTCTCCATAGTGGCTGTATCAATTTACATTCCCACCAACAGTGCAAGAGGGTTCCCTTTTCTCCACACCTTCTCCAGCATTTATTGTTTGTAGATTTTTTTGATGATGGCCATTCTGACTGGTGTGAGTTGATACCTCATTGTAGGTTTGATTTGCATTTCTCCAATGATTAGTGATGTTGAGCATCTTTTCATGTGTTTGTTGGCAATCTGTATATCTTCTTTGGGGAAATGTCTATTTACGTCTTCTGCCCATTTTTGGATTGGGTTGTTTGTTTTTTTAATATCGGATAGCTATATCTTAACACATACCGTCCAGCCCAACATACAGTCTGTCCTCAGTCAAAGGTTGTTGAGTTGTTGCTGTCATTTTAGAGATAAGAAATAGCAACTCCAAAGGGTTAGGAGACTGGGCCAAAGCACACAGCTATTAATGAGCAGAGTTGGCTGGACTAGAACAGTTTCCTAACGTTCCAGCCAAGGCACAAGCCACTATACCAGACAAGGAAACGTTTCCTCCTACTCCTTTGGCAACAGGGCCCCATCATGAGGCAGAGATTCTACAAAGCTTTGGACTGGAAGCCACAGAGCTGGAGATATCTGGAGACGTGTTTTTCTTGGATGTGGCGATTGCCCAGGCCGCACATAATTATGGCCTTTTGATAATTTGTTATTAGTCATGATAGCTGGGAAGCAGAATTGGCAACATTTGATTACATGGTTTAGAAATTCCCACTTTTTTTTCATTTCAGACATTATCTCCTTTATTCTCACATTCTTTTCAATGCGTGATAGTAGCACTACACACTGCCAACAGTACACTCGTATAAAGAACACTTCCCTGGAACTCCCCACTTTTCAGAGAGGACAAGGTTAGTGGAAAATTTGCAGAGTATGGTAATGTACGAAATGCTAGGAAAAGGGCTTTGACACAACACGCATTGCAACCAGGCTGCTAATGCTGCAAGTTGCTGTGTTTTGATTGCTAACGGTAAATTTGGTTATGGTATGAAGAAGGTTTCTTTAAAAACAAATCACAATCTATTGAGATTTTGGAGATACATTCTCACAAGTTGAAAAAATGTGGTCTCCAAATATAATTTTAAGAAAAACACTTTAAAGGAATGTTAACATTCCCCTAAAGGGGAAACGTATGGAATGCGTGTATGTGTGCGTGCACCGGCGCGTACATGGACATGTGTTTAAATCTTCGTGACTTCTGAACAAGTGGACAAGTCAAGCTCTCAAAGGCAGAACTGTCTCTGGGTAGAATCGTACTGTTGCCATAGGTTGCGTCTCGTCTTGCTGCCTTCCCACCAATCGATTGATCAAAAAGTCCTTGTCGATATCCCACCTCTCCCCCTTTTCCTTCTGTCCCTCTCTGGGTCCCAGCTAGCTCTCAGAGTTGTCCCCCATGAAACACTGTCCTAGGGAGGCAGCTGGGGAAGACATGTCTCTACTAAGTGATTAGATCACAGACTATGAGGGTGAGAAGAAACCTCAGTGGATCCTCTGGGGCAAGGCTTCATTGTACACATGGAAAAAGGCTTAAGGGCCAAAGGCCTCGGTCTTCAGTGGGGACATCAGGGCAGACTTTGAGAATGCTATTTGGGCGGGTCCCTCAGTACTTTCCCAGAACCCAGGAGAGCAGCCCCACATAGACAGCCTTGATGGAGGGGATCATCCTTGAGATCCCAGAACCAATCTACTCTTTGCCTTGTCTCTGTCCCCCAACCCCCTGCCCCCAAATCCACCCCTCTGAATAGGCCTTGAGGGGTCTACCTCCGAATGCAGCTATGCAGGATAACCCTTCCAGATTCAGACTGCTGGCAGAGGTGGATGAAAACATCCTCTTGAGAGGATTGCTTGGGCTTAAACCATCATATTGTCAAGAAGAAACACTTGCCACAAGTCCTTTAATTGACAGTCTTCAACTTACGACAAATTTACTGTTTTAGAAAAACCAAGAGCCTAAAAGGCAGTTGTTAGTTCTCAACTTGATTTATAAAATTTGTTGGCATAGGTGTCATTCCCTTCTTCCCTGACTTAGAGACACATATAATTCATCACCTATGCCCTACAAAGGAGTCTCATCGTTCCAAAGATAGTCCAGATCTAAAAAGGGCCCTCAAGATGGGACCTTGTTTACCTCTCTGGCCTCATACTGTACCTCTGGCCCTTTCTCTGCATCCAGCCATCTTGTCTTCTCCCTGGGAGAAGCATTTTCTGATTCCCCATTTCCGGTCAGGACTCCCAACCCCGACCCAGGTATGCCCTGTCTCAGCAACTTTTCAATCTTTGCAGAATTGGAGGTAAGCAAGCCATTGAGTAACTAGTTGGTTATTGACTCCACATTCCTGAATGCCAGATCCCAGAGGGCAGGGACATCTCTGTCTTATCCCCCAAGACCTTAGGACTGTGCTTGGATATGAAACATTTGTTTGAATGAATAATAGGGGTGGGGGGTCAGAATGTCTGGGCAGCCTCACTAAATATGGGATGAATTTGGCCAGCTGATTAGCTCTGGGAGCCAGAGAGACAGAGACTGGGTGTGTGGGGAGGGCAGCCAGAGGCTGGGGAGAAGGAGGCCCAGCCTGGGAGCATCTCACACAAAGGCCTGCACCACCCTGCTGGCCTGGCTCTTCCAGTGTTGAGCAGAAACAGCACCCAGGGATTTGACTTAGGTTCCTTGTTTTTCTGAGTGAAACAGGACGGGAACGAAAAGCAACACAACATTCAAGTATTCCTTGAAGGTCTGGGAAATCCTCACGAGGAACAGGACAAGTTGGAGTGACCAAACTCCTTCACACTTCAAAGCCCCGTGGGCCCTGGTCTTCCACGGGCATTAGATGTTTATGGCTCCCGTTGAAGGAACTCCGTGGGCTCTGGAGTCAGCAAGATTCAGGTTCAAATCTCCCTGTTTCCACCTGCTAGCTGTGTGAACTCAGGTGAGTGATGTAACCTCTCCTCCAGCTTCAACATTCTTTTTTTTGGTAAAATGGCATGATTCCTGGATTACTACAGGAACTAACAGATCATAAATGAAGCATCTGACGTAGAGGAGACATTGTAAGTAAAGAATAGCTAAAATTATGATGGTTTGGGCTTCCCTGGTGGCGCAGTGGTTGAGAGTCCGCCTGCCGATGCAGGGGACATGGGTTCGTGCCCCAGTCTGGGAGGATCCCACGTGCCGCGGAGCGGCTGGGCCCGTGAGCCATGGCCGCTGAGCCTGTGTGTCTGGAGCCTGTTCTCCGGAACTGGAGAGGCCACAACAGTGAGAGGCCCGCGTACCGCAAAAAAACCAAAAAAATTATTATGTTTTGATTACTCTGTTAGCTCCTGGAGGAATGTGGACTTTGAGCTATGCAGATTTTGACCCTTCTTTTACTAGGGATTAAATAATAACCCACTGTGAGGCAGGTGTTTATATAGCTGTTAGGAAGTTTGTTTCTCAATTAGTAAAAAAAAATTTTTTTCTTTAAACAACTCATTAGCCCCATTAAATCCAAGTGCAGCGCTGACTCAGAAGCTTTTATAGGTAGGATTATCTCTAGCAATTAGTACTCTCCTGGCTTGGTGAGAAGAGAGACCCCCTGTTCTGCTGTCCCGGAAATGCTGCGCTGGGGTGTGGAGCCCCATCGCCAGGTAACCTGAGGAAGAACACATGCGGAGGCCGCATTCCTGAGCAACAAGCTGGGCTCTATGTTGGCTCCTTATAAGGAGCGAGTTATCATCAGTCCCGCAGAGAGGTCACCGCTAGTTTTTTTCTCTCTCTCCTCAAGGGGCTGAAATCAGCTTTTTTCCTCGGAGGGTTGGGGCGGTGATTAAACAGGGTAAGTATGCCAGCGCCTCAGCTGTCCAACTATGGGATGTTGATAGAACCTGGAGCCTTGTTGGGGTTTTTTTGGTTGTTGTTGTTTTTTGCCTGATCCTAGGGACTCTAAAAAGACATACTTGGAAGCCTCCCCTTCCCCTAAAGGCAAGTCAGCCGGCAGAGCCTGTTTTGCAGCCAGGGCCCAGACACCAACGGTGGCCGGTGGGAGGGGCTGGAGTGTGTTTTGACTCTCCCACTGCTGTCAGTTCCTTTCTTCCCTTTCCCTTCACGGTAGCCCTTGAACCTTGATGCTGGAGCAGGCGGCAGCTGGGAGGAACAGGGGATCCAGAAAGTGCCAGATGGTGCTTTTCCTCCTCTCAGAAGGATCACAGGAGCAAGGACGTAAGGTGGCCACCCTGGGCTTGCCAAAGCTCGAGCCTCACCTCCTCTCTGAAGCCCTCCGTCCTGCCGACCCCTCCTCTGTCCTCGGGACGCCCACTGCACCGCCTCGCTCCCAGTGCACAGTCTGACGCTCGCTTGCCACGGTCTTTGGAGTGGATTGTGGTGCTTTCCTGGTCACGTTGGTCTTGCCTCCCCACCAAGACCGCAAGTTCCTCACAGGCAGGTGTACTGCTTCCACTTCATCTGTGACCCTGCATTAGTGCTGGGCTGTGTTCAACGGCTGCTCAGTGAAAGCTGGTTGATGGCTTGATGGAAAGCGGATTAGGTGACACGCTCCGGAAGGTCTGGATCATCACCTTTCTATGCTTCGTTGAGAATGATCCCAAGGTTGCTGAGGGCTGACTAGTTATCTGCAGGCATCTAGGATTCCTCCACCCGACACTTCTCCTAGCTGCCCCTGGAGCTGACCAGGCCCAACAGTTCCACTCTCCCTTCCTCTTGCAGGTGTCCATTTTTAAAATCCACCCTCCAGATGCTCCATTAGTCCCGTGTGAGTGAGCCCCACTGTGTGCTAAGATATCAGTGCAAAGGAAGCAGAGCTACTGACCTGCCCTGGGAGCCTTCTGTTTAGTTCAGGAGTCAAAACACGCACTGGGGGGTACCTCCATGGGTCCCCCCAACATTTGCCTTTCTTCCATCCCTCAGGGTGTTTTTAAAGCTTTTATCATCTATCCAATTTCCTGTTGTTCCTTTCCACAGACTGGGAACATGGACCAACTTCTCAATGTCCTCTTTGTGGTTCCCTGACATCCTTCATGGACCTCCTTGTCTTTTTATGGGTTTTATTGTTAATCACCATAGGAGCAAATAAGAATAACAGGCATGGGAAAGTTACAAAGGTCCCCAAATCTTTACTTTTAACTCCTGCTTATGGAAGGTAAATTTGGTGCAACTTTTCTGGACAGAAAATTGGCAATATTGCCTTTAAAAGTTCGTGTACCACCAAACGTAAAAATAAACTCCAAATGGATTAAAGACTTAAATGTAAGACCTGAAACCATAAAGCTCCTAGAAGAAAACATAGGCAGTAAGCTCTTTGACATTTGTCTTAGTCATATTTTTTTGGATATGTTTCCTCAGGCAAGGGAAACAGAAAGCAAAAATAAACAAATGGGACTAGATCAAACTAAAAAGCATTTGCATAGCAAAGGAAACTATAGCAAAACGGAAAGGCAGCCTGCTGAATGGGAGAAGATATTTGCATCTGATAAGGGGTTAATGTTCAAAATATGCAAAAAACTCATACAACTCAACATCAAAAACACAAACAACCCAATTAAAAAGTGGGCAGAGGACCTGAACAGACATTTTTCCAAAGAAGAGTACAGATGGCTGACAGACACATGGAAAGATTGTCAACATTGCTGATCATCAGGGAAATGCAAAAACCACAAGGCAATATCACCTCACACCTGTTCGAATGGCCATCATCAAAAAGACAAGAGATAAGTGTTGGTAAGGATGTGCAGAAAGGGGAACCCTCATGCACTTTTGGTGGGAATGTAAATTGGTGCAGCCACTATGGAAAACAGTAAGGAGGCCCCTAAAAAAAGGTGTGCCTCTCAATTCCCACTTCCTGCCTCCTTCAGGCTAAGCCCACCCTGGGTCTAGAGGGACACTGCCTCCCTGAAAGCTCACCGCTCACAGGAGGCCAAGTGCTGCTTTTCTGGGCAAATAAATATGAATTGTGGACGTGCACATGCCCCAGCCTGATACTGCAAAGCCCCCATCTCCATCTCCTGTGTCCCCTCCTCCCAGTCAGCCCCTCTCCGGTCTTTCCCCACGTGATGTACAGGTCACAAGGGCATGAACTCCTGTATCCTTTCTCCATCTATGGTCAGGTCCTTTGGCTTTGCAAGCTGTGAACTGACAAATTGCTGGGAGGACTCTCTTCCCCACCACTCGTACTGTGTAGGGGAGGGGGTGGAGTAGCCCGGAGGCTCCTTGGTGCCCCTCTAGCAGCTGTGACACTTGTCTAGTTGTTTAAGAAGAAAGTGCAGAAGACCTGCAAGGGCACTGCTGCACTGCTGTCAGAAGAGCTGGATCAGAATGCCAGCTTTGCATGTGCCTGCAGGTAACACACCTAGCCTCTCTGACGATGGCTGTGAAGGTCTTAGGAGCCGGTACAGGAAAGCGCATTGTAAACTATTAAGCTCTAAGTAAATGCCAGGTGTTATTACCCAGAAAGGGACAAGAGTCAAAGAACAAGACTAGAATAGCCATGGGATTCTTATCTGCTTTATTCACTGCTGCATCCCCATAACTGAGAACGGTGCCTGACTCACAGCTGGCACTCAGTAAAAGCTTTTAAATGAATGAACAAATGAATGCACTATCTATGGGTCCTTGATGGTTTCTCCATTCTCTCTTTTAACCTGTGACATTTCAGACTTATCTCCCAAGAAAACACGTCCTGTATGAAAGTGGGAAAAGGCAATGGAAGGGGGTGGTTTGTTTCTTGCTGTGTGAATTTGGACCAGTTCTTCATCATTCTGGGCCTCAGTTTCCACATCTGGCAAGTGGGAATAATAACATGATCCACAATCTTCATCCCTGGGGTAGTGCAAACAGCTAATGGGAACACCTAGGTTTAAAGGCTTTCCTGTGTATGTGGTGCCTTTTTTTTAATTTAATGTGGTGCCTTTTTTTTTTTTTTTTT
>NW_020173758.1:1010254-1055576 GCF_003031525.2 Neophocaena asiaeorientalis asiaeorientalis | reverse complement strand
TTTTTTTGCGGTACACGGGCCTCTCACTGTTGTGGCCTCTCCCGTTGCGGAGCACAGGCTCCGGACGCGCAGGCTCAGCGGCCATGGCTCACGGGTCCAGCCACTCCGCGGCATGTGGGATCTTCTCGGATGGGGGCACGAACCCGTGTCCCCTGCATCGGCAGGCGGACTCTCAACCACTGCGCCACCATGGAATCACTAATGTGGTGCCTTTTAAAAGTACCTTGCTGGATTACAGCAGCCCAGACAGGGACACTTAAAGGACCCATGTAGACCCTCACCTATGTTCCAATGACAAATCAGTCTCGAAGATGAAGAAAATATTTTATTTGTTAGATGTTGCCTGTACTAAAATGAGTTGAGCTGTCTGCGTGGGCAGAAATTTGTTTGGTTAGAAATTGAATTCATGATGTGTGTCCAGTCTTCCCTAATGATCCACATAAGGAAAGGGAAATACTCCCACACAGGATCAGTTTACAAAGTCTTGGGAAATCAATAACTCTCTGGGTTTATCTAACACACATGCCCACTCCTGACTCAGCCTGCTCAAGTCAGGAGCTTTTCGGAAATGCAGCGAGCTCCCTAAACAGATATGAGAGCTCTTATTTCATCACCGGAACATGTTTTCTGAAAGGCGGTGCTGAGCCCCAGCACACAGACTAGCTTGGACACAATCCTCAGGGTCCAAGGTTGCTTGCAGATGGCCTCCCTATTATGCATATCAGATTCTCCCAGCAACCCTCCTCCCTCCTCCTCTTGCAACGCCCCGTGCCTGCTTGCTGGCTGGGCCTGAAGTCTCTCTGACGAAGACAAAGTTTTTCACTGATGGCTAGAGAGAGAGCCTGAATGAACATACATACCCCAGGATACAGCTTACATGGCTACCAAGCTGTCACCTGGCAGTACCTGGAGGAGAGCAAAGGGCCCAGAAAGGGAAACTTAGAGGTAAGAACAAGGTTGACCTACTTTAGAATTCGGTCAAGCATCAGCTCTGGACCACAGTAACCAAGGCCCCTTTTTGCCCCTGTCCTCCCCCATCCATGCAGGGCACCTTCCATCATTGTCTGCTTCTTGAGCCCAGAGAGACTCAAAGAAGGTCTTCAAGAAAACACATGCCCTAATTTGTCTTTTGTCCCTGAAGCCATGGACATAAGGGTCACAGTATGCTATGCTGAATAGGGCCATGAACTGTGTAGGCACATGGAATTTTGGACAAACCACTTAACCCCTCTAGGCCTCAGTTTCTTCATCTGTAAAGTGAGTGGTTAAACTGGAAATTTTCCAAGTTCTTTTCTAGTGCTCAAAGACTGCTGAACTCTTTGGATTCTGTAGAATGTTGGGGATTCTGTATGTTGCCCTCTTGAGTGAAGATATACTTGGGGCATACCCGATACAGTCCTTTGAGGCTCCTCCTGCCTACAGTTGATTATGTGTGAATCCTAGAGAGCGTCAGAACTATCTGGGTTCTTGGTCTTTGCCGCCTCCTAGCTGTGTGTGACCTTGGAAAACCTTTGCACCTCTGCTTCTTTATTGCTAGAACAAAGTGAAAGCTCCTGCTTGGCCAGGTCAGTGGGAGGTTAGAATTGATGTAGCCAAGGAGATGTTGGCTCCCTTCCTTCCTTCTTGCTGATGGAGTCATACTGGGCTGGATGTGTTCAGAGGAGGTAAGCTCAAGAACTGTTCCACAGATGTATCGGTTAGGCTTATTGGCTAAGCTGCTGTAACAAAGAGACCCCAAAATACAGTGGCCCAAATGTGTTCAAATTTAATTTCTCTCTTATTAACCGAGATAATAAGCTAGAGGGAGGAGGCTAGTGAGCAGCTCTGCTCTGTGAAACCTTAATTTTCCACATCCTGCTCTTCTTTAAGACCAGCTCAGAGCCCACCTTTCTTGGAGGCCCCGGATCCCTCTTGTCCACAGGGATCACACACCGTCAGTTCTCCTCAGTGGACACTGCACTCACTGCCTTGCAGGGCTGGATAACTTTGCAGGTGAGAAAGCTGTGACTCCCCCACCAGGTTGGGAGCCCCTTGAGGTCAAGGGTCATGTGTTCTTGACATTTATTCCCATGGTGTTGGCACATGGCAGGCTCTCCGGGGGGGTTTGCCCCGAGTGAATGCATTACTGGAAACGTCAGCCAGCCACAATCATGAAAGCTGAGGTGTTTGCTTAGTCATCACCGCTACATATTTTTCAGCTTAATTGCCATGCAGTTTCTTCATATCTTCCAATAAATGAAAGAAAAAATGTGTATTGGGGGTTGTGTGAAAATTAACTCTCATAAAAATCCTTGACTCACCACAAAAATTCAAGAAATGTGCTTCTTACACATGGACACAGAAATGTGGATTCTCCTGTCCTGTGCAAGTTAAGAGCCTTGGGTGCAAGAGCTGACTGGGGTGCCCAGTGGAGCAAATATTTCTATTCTGCGTTACGTTTATAGACTCAGATTTCGTAGTGGAGAAACTTGCTGCAGTGGTTGGTTGTGGTAACTGCCCCTCTTTAACTAGTTTATGGCTAATCCCCATCTCAAATAGCAGTGTAATTCACTCATCTACCATGGTGTTGATTTTACAATTTGTGCATTGAAGGGAAAACCACACTGCTCAAGTGAACTGGTCAATGGGAGGCCTGTTGAGATATTTCACAGTGGGTATGGGTTGGCGAGGGAGGATATATTTTGTTTCACCTGCTTTAAACATTTTCAGACTAACATTCTCTGTGGCTGTTCTCTGTGTTAGATCAAACTTCAAGTTCTTTCTTACTGAGCATCTTGGTCCTGCCCACTGCTGCCCCTTTAGTCTATTTCTGCAGTGAGTGAGATGTTATGTGTCCTTTTCTGGCACTGGAACCTTCATAAACGTGGCAAAACTTCCTCTGCTTTGGCTGCTGGCTAAAACCTATGGCTCTACACATAAGCAGCCTCGTAAACTGGGATGCCTCATACGGTTGTGCAGGCTGTACACTGCATGACTTCAAGGAGCGCCATTTACATGGACCACAGTGGAACCTCCAAAGCTGTATTGGTACAGCCTCCGCAATATTCCAGGAAAGCCCCATCTCATAGATTACCTGAAAATTTCTCTATATGCCAAAAGCATTCTTCTAGATACCACCCTGAATAAAACAGACAAAAGTTCCTACCCCCAGGAAGCTTACATTCCAGTGAGGGGAATACATGATAAACAAATTACATACGGGCACATATGTAATGTTATATCTGCATTACATATATGTAATATTATATTAGTTGGTGATAAAGATGTAGAAAATAAATCAGGGAAGGCGAAGAGAGTGGGAGGAGGTGAATGTTAAATAGAGTAGGGATCTGGGAAGGATTTTCTGAGAAGATGCCACTTGAGCAAAGCCTGAGGAGACAAGGGAGTGTGCTGTGTGGATCCCTGGGGGAAGAACGTTCCACACGGAAGGAATAGCAAGTGCAAAATCCCCGAGGCAGGAGTGTGCCTGGCATATTGAAGAAACAGCAAGAAGGCTGGTGTGGCCGCAGTGGGGCCAGGGAGTCGGGTAGTGACGTGGTCAGACAGATCCGGAAGCAGGACCATGTTGGGCTTTGGAAGGCTGTGATGTACCTGGACCTTACACTGCATCAGATGAAAAGCCATTTGACGGTTTTGAGCAGAGGAGAGACAACAGTTAAACAAAAGTCACTCTGACTAATGAGCTGAGATCAGACAAAGGAGACAAGAGTAGAAGCAGGAGACCAATTAGGAGACAGTTACAAGGATTCAGAGGTGACGGTGCCTTGAGCCAGCTTGGTAGTAGGACCAGATGAGAAAGGGTCGTATTCTGGATATATTTTGTAGGTAGAGCTAATAGGACTTGTTGACAGATGCAATAAGGGTATGAAAGAAAGGGAGGAGTTAAGGATGACTCTGACGTTGTTGGAAGGCTGGAGCTGTCTTGAGCTCCATGCCCTCCCAGGTAGTAGAACATGGGGCAGCAGATTTGGACATGCCAGGATTGAGGGGCTGGTTAGACACCAAGTGAGGGTAAGCGAGCTTGAGTTCTGGCTGGATGTAAACAATCTGATGGTGTTTGGAGCCAGGACACTGGAGGAGACGCCCACTGGGGTGAATGCAGGTAGAGCAGGGGCAGCCAGGGACAGAGCCCTGGGGCACTGCAAAGCTAAGAATTCACCA
This sequence comes from Neophocaena asiaeorientalis asiaeorientalis, assembly GCF_003031525.2. NCBI lineage: Eukaryota > Metazoa > Chordata > Mammalia > Artiodactyla > Phocoenidae > Neophocaena > Neophocaena asiaeorientalis. Next base: position 1,051,415 of record NW_020173758.1, on the reverse strand, counting down.
AAGCATCCCACCCTCCTTTTTTAAACCTAATTTCCTAGGCCGTATTTAACAAATCTTGTTATTTTCAGGTCTATAAACCTCCTACATTCTTCTTAGAACAAGTCAAATACATTGAAACCAGTGCTGTAGCAGGGACATCACGTCATCCATTTAAGAAATCCTTATTGAGAGCCCGTTATGTGTGGGCTTTAGGAGCTGGGGATAACCAGCCAGCCTCTGGCCCTGAGAAACTTCTGTTACCGTTGAGGAAGATGACACAACTTGACATGGAAATAAACACACCAGATAAATTCAAATTGCAGCAGGGGCTGTGAAGAAACTAGAACAGATAAAGGAGGAGAGGGTAATTCAGGACAGGAATGGTGGTTTCACTGAGGACATGTTCTTTGAACTGAAACCAAGGTGATGATAAGGAGGCACTCCATGTTTGGAGGAGGAAGGAGAGTTCCAGGCCGAGGAAGCAGCCAGTCCCAAGGCCTGAGATGGGAACGAGCTAGGCTGCCTCGGGATGACGGAAAGTAGAGAGCTGGTGTGGCGGGGAGTGTGAAAGGGGGAGCTGTGTCAGGGACAAGGTTAGAGAGGTGGGCAAGGGGCTGGGTGGTCCAGGTTGAGTCTCGCTGGCCTGGCAAGAACATTGGGTTTTATTTCCCAGCAGGCGAGTGGTGGTGGGCTGTGGTTCATCCTGACTACTCAGTGCAGCACGGCCTGTAGAGAAGCAGGGAGACTGGCATGGCTGGGGGCGGGGCGGAGGGGCGTGTCACAGGGAATGAGGACAGAAATGGTACAAGTGGGGGAAGGGGCTCTGGTGTCGTTTGAAGGCATGGCTGACTGACGGCATGAAGGAGGAGGAAAGTCAAGGATGACTCCTAGGTTTTGGCTTGAGCAACTGAATGGATGTTGGCACAGGTTACGAGATAGGGCAAACTGGAAGAGGACCAGGCTGGGGGGAGAAACGAAGAGTTCCACTATGACTCTGACTGTGAGATGACGTTAAATTTGAGATGCCTGTTAGCTGCTTTGCAATTCTGCACGTTGTCTACAAAGGAAGTCACACATTCATTCAATTAACATTTGTTGAATGAGTGAGTGGACGCCAACCCTTTTTGGATGAGGGAGGCCAGGCTGGGAGTTAAAGATTGGTGATTAGCGTCAGTGGTGATGCTAACATAATACCTTAGGAAGCAGTGTCACCGATGTCATTGTGACCAGTCATCTGGGAACGATGATCTCTCTTCATAGGTGAAGGATCTATGTCAGAGAGAGTCTGCAGGACCCATGTGCCCGCCCCAGGGGCAGATCCAGACCCTGTACCTATGCTTTTTCCACTATCCCACACCACAGGCCCCCTAGAGAGCTGTCACAGAATGTCCCACGTGATGTGGAAACAGCCGTGGCCCTTGGGCACATGGTGGGTAACTCTGGCCAGCCAGAAGCTACGGACCCAGTTTCAGCCTGAAGTGGTCAGGGCCATCAGTAGGCAGCCCAAAGCCGGCCAGGGCTTCCAAACAGGCCTGACCCAGCTCTGTGACAAGAGCAATGTGTCACCCTCAGGCAGGGCTCCTCTCCTTGTCTCTGAGTCAGAAACATCGTGGGGGAAGGTTGGCTCAGGCTTCGGGAATGGAATCCAGGCCAGGTTTCTTCTGCAGGAGCCAGGCCTCTTCTCTGGGCAGTTGGCTTCACTGGAGTTAATTAATGAGGGGGCAGGAGGGGTGGGCATGGCCCCTTGTCCAAGACTATAGCCTCTCATGTCCCTGTTTCCAAATTTACAATCTCACAACCCAGTTTGGCATTCCCTTTAAGAAAATTTATTTTTGTAAATGTTCACGTCAAAGGTAGAAATATAGATATTTACTTTGCAGATGAAAATGATATATATTAAATAATAACTGTAACAGTGAGTCTCAAATTTAAGCATAACAAGCAGTGGGGAGAAGAGGTGGTATCTTAGTTCACTCGGGCTGCAATAACAACATACCACATATCTGGTAGCTTATAAACACCATAAATTTATTTCTCATGGTTCTGGAGGCTGGGAAGGGAAGTCCAAGATCAAGGTATCAGCATGGTCAGGTTCTGTTGAGCGCTCTCTTTCTTCCTGGTTCATAGCTGGTACCTTCTCTCTGTCTTCACATGGTAGAAGGGCCTAGGGATCCCTCTGAAACCTCTTTTATAAAGGCACTAATCCCAGTCATGAGGCTCCACCCTCATGACCTAAGCGCCTCCCAAAGGCCCCACCTCCTAATACCATCACATTTGGGGGTTAGGATTTCAACATATGAATTTGGGGGGACACAAACATTCTAACCATAGCAGACAGTATTATGAAGTGATTAAGAGCTTGAAATCTGAAGCCAGACTGCCTGCATTTGACTCCAGACTCTATTACTTACTAGTTATGTGTCTTTGGGAAAGTTTCTTCATCTCTTTGTACCTCAGTTTATTCATCTGTAAGATGGGGATAATAAGAGTACCCAATCATAGATTGTACTGAGGAATAAATGAGTTAATTAATGTCAAGTACTTGGAATAGTGCCTGCACATAGTATTCTATAGGTAAAAGCTATTATTAATAATAGTATTGTTTTTATAGCTAGATGACTTGTTAAAATTGCCAAGTCCAGAGTCATACACATAGAGTTTCTGTTTCAGTGAACCCCACTGAATTTTTGTGAATTTTCCACAAGCACTACAAGAGATTTTTGATGCAACAGGAACAAAGTGACACTTTGAGAAACCCTGGACTATAAGGCAAACATGGCATCCAGGAACAGGGCAAGGTGTGATGTACTACAGAGAGAAAAATGGGAGTAAAGAATAATGTACTCTTCCCTGATTCATAATTTCATACTCTTCAGTGTGCTGTGTTTAGAAAAGAATCCACTGAGCTCTTGCAATGGACACAAAGAGAGTAATTTAACAGTACTATTGATTTTTCCCTATTACTTTCTTTTGATATATCTCTCACCACCAGATTATTTAATTGAGATATAATTCACATACCATAAAATTCAACATTTTAAAGTGTGTAATTCAGTGTTGTTTAGTATATTGGCAAAGATGTGCAATTGTCTCCACTACCTAATTCCAGAATATTTTCATCACTATCCACCGAGAAAGAAAAATATACCCATTACAGTCACTCCCCAGTCTCTTCTCCTCCCAGCCCCTGGCAACCACTAATCTCCTTTTTGTTCCTATGGATTTGCCTCTTCTGGACATTTCATGTAGATGGAATCTCACAATATATGGCCTTTTGTGATAGGCTTCTTTCATTTAGCCTGCTTTCAAGGTTCATCCATTTTGTAGCATGTATCAATAGTTTTGTGTTTTTTTCCTAGCTAAGTAACCTTCTATTGTATGGGTATATCACATTGAGTTTACCCATTCATCAGTCGATAGGCATTTAGGTTGTTTCACTTTTTTGGCTATTATGAACCATGCTGCAATGAAATTTGTGTACACATATTTGTGTAGACTGATGCTTTCATTTCTCTCGAGTATATTCCTAGGAGTAGAGTTGCCTGGTCCATATGGTAATTCAATGTCAAATTTTTTTAAGAACTGTTTTCCAAAGCAACTTCACCATTTTACACTCCCACTAACAATGTGTGAGAGTTTCAATTTCTCCACATCTTCACCAACACTTTTCTGTATAATGTCTCTTTTATTTTAGCCATCCTAGTGTGTGTGAATTGGTATCTCATTGTGGTGTTGATTTGTATTTTCCTAATGATGTTGAGCACCTCTTCATCTGTCACTTTCTGGTCCTGCCAGGTTTTGGGTCCCCAGGCTGGGGCTCTCAGGACATGATGGCATTTACAACAGTGCTGTTGACTCCCTCTCATCAAGCCTAAAGAGGTGCATATCTTAGCAGAGTATGAGCAAAATCTAGGCTCTTTCTGCGACAGGTGTGGTTTTTGCCTGAGAGCACAGCAAAGGAAATTAGCGGCAAAAAAAGTTTTAAAATGATTGATATTTCACAAACTGAGTAGCTAAAGAAAATAAACTAACATAAATAAGGTATAGGAGAAACTCTATTGGAAGAAATTTTATTATTTAAATACTTTCTAGAAAGATATTTACTTTCAGTGAAACCCACTGGCCTGCTTTACCCTCCTGTACATGATGAGTGGCACCACTGTCCCTGTGGACAAATGTCACCTGCCATTTCAGTAAACAAAGGATGTTGTGGCCATAAAGGCATCAGCCACTGCAGCTGACCCAATAGTGCATTCTGAGGGGAATTTTGGATGGAGAAAAACTGGATACTGGCCCTAGTTAAGATGCATATGGAAGGAATAATTTCAGTGAGCCCAGACTTTTGTATCTTCTCATACACAGAAAAGCACTAAAATCATTAACTTGAGATGTCTGGGGTTTTTTGTGATTAGCAGTAATCTTTTGATGTTCGACTACACAGGGATTTTGTTTGTTTGTTTGTTTGTTTTTGTTTCTAGCAAAAACTCCTGTATATCCTGGCTCCTCCCTTACCTCTTTGGAACAGTCCCTCGGGGCTATCTGAGAGGCTGCCATCCTGGGCTATAGTTCTCAGTAATGCCCCAGATAAAACATAATTGTCAACTTTTAGGTTGGACATTTTTTTTCATTTGACACCCCGGACATCCAGTGATCCCGTAATATAAAAAGATAAACTGGCATTTTCTTGGAACTAGGAGTTAAACTTCCTTCAGAGAGATCTCATGATCTAACCCACCCACAGGATGTTTCCTGACTGCTGAGGGGTTTATTTAGAGTCCTCAGTTTCTCAATCATAAGAATTTCTAAGTGTTTCCAGTCTGCAGTCTGGGGATTAGAAGGCTAAATTCTTGGGCGCCTGGAAAGGGGAGTATATCACTAAGAATCTCTAAGCCTAAACTTGACGGGAAATGGATTCGATTTTCACTTATAGTGCAAACCAAGAATTCCCTAAAAATGAGATTGCAAATCCAGTGGGAATCCTACCGAGGATATTCTGGGAGGTTCCAGAACCTTTGTCGTTGCTTGGGAAATTCGGTTCTAAACTTAAATGTCCCCTCTCCAGGCACATCCTGTCATCCTGTGAGTGTCATGATGTATCACTTTGCTTTTTAGAGCTTATAGTAGTAGAAATCTCAAACCAAGGCAGATTTTTAAAAAAAGAAGTTAGCAGTTGTTTACACAAAATTCTGTTCTCTGAGGGAGTTGTGTCAAAACCTGAGTGTTAGAACATCTTTGCCACTCTGGAAAGCAGCTAACTGGAGAGAGAATAAGAGAAGAAAGGAGGGCCAGTGACAGCTGCTGTAGGTGGCATTTGTATATTTTATAAAAGGTCCAGCCTTTACCACTTAGTGGCTATTGTGGTTTGGGAAAATTACTTTCTATGAACCTCCATTTCTTCCTCTGAAAAACCAAGATAAGGCTACTTACCTCAAAAGGGTGATTTGAGACATTCATAAACAATGAAGAGAGCACTTGCGTTGTTTTGTTTTTCTCCTCAAACTTTTCCCAGACCCCAACCCCAAACCAGGGAATAATTCCAGGCATTCAGAAGGTATTCTATAAAAATTTTCTTAGATGAAACAAATCCAGTTTTCTGGTTGAATAAAATATTGAATAGATGAGTGCATTTGGTCATTTAACAAATATTTACTGGGTGCCTCTTATGTTCCAGAGACTGTTCTAGGTACTGAAAAGATAGCTGTGAACAAAACAGACAAAAATCCATGCCCTCATGGAGCTTCCATGCTAGAAAGGAGAGAGACTCTAAATAATAAATCATGAAAATGGAATGGATGTTAACTAGAGGTGAGTGTTATAGACAAAAATAAACCAGGGGAGGAGGAGAATACAGAGTGGCAGGAGTGAGGTGAGGCTATAGATGGGTCAGGGTATTCTCTCTCTCTCTCTTTTTTTTTTTTTTTTTAGGTACTTAGAAGTTATTGAAGTGTAGCATACACATAGAAAAGTCATGAGTGTACAGTTCAGTGAATTATTGCAAGGTGAAAATATAAGTGTGCCCAACATATACAATATAACCAGAACCTCAGAAGGCTTCCTTAAGATACTTCCCAATCACTCCTCCTTCCCTCTTCCCTAAAGGTCAATACTCTTCTGATCTCTAATAAAATACATTAGCTTTGCCTGCCTTTAAACTCTACATAGTGGAATCATCAGAGGGTCGGGGTATTCGTGAGGGCTCCACTTTACAGTTCCAAAGGCTGGATTCTTTGGGGGTGAGTTAGCCTTCCAGGGCTCATTTCTAAAGAGGCGTCATCTTCCAGCTCAGTGGTCACTCTGGCCCCAGGCGCCCAGCAGACAGGCTCAGGATCGAAAGCTAGGCAGCAGTTGTGAGGATGAGTACCGACCAGATGGGCACATGGAAGGAGACTCTGGGGCAGTGCTCATTGCCCCAGGGAATTAGATCACATTGGGAAAGATTCTCCACCTTGGCTCTGTCTAAAATGTCCTGCGCTGTGTTTCCTTAAAGAGCACTGGACAGAGACCAGTTTCTCACACTTCAAAGCCCTTCCCTGTTTGCATTGCACAAGTGACACATTCCTGTCCAAAATCATCCAGACAAACAGCTGCTAATTTCCTAGCAACACTGCCCTAGCCATTCTTGTATGGAATGGAATTAATCCTGGCATAGAAATAGAAGTTTATATTTCAGAAAAAAAACCTTTCAAAATTCCTTCTCCCTGTCTGCCTAATCCATCCCCAGGGACCATCTTGGACCAAGCTCAGCAGGGAGTTCCCTCAGCAACTTGAAAGCCCTGACTGTGTGATAGCTTTGTCGGGAGGACTCACAGAAATGCTAGTATTCACAACACTTGCATTTGTGTAGAGCCACCATGGGCTGTTTCTTGACTTCATGGAATCATCAGTTTCTCCCTTATGACAAGTTTAGTAGGAAGTCTGAGCAAGCCTACAGAAAATGATTTAGAATCACATAATGTCAGGGTAAAAAGGCCTTACCCAACTGTCTGGTGGAGGACGGAAAGTAGGTTGTATCCTGCACTTGTTCCAATGCTTGGTGTTGGCTCCCAGTAGCACGTCTGTGAAGGAGTCTCAGGCAGCTGGGTGGGAAAGGAAGTGATGGGTGATCGATTAGCAATGTCTGGCATGGATGAGATGCAGTAAAGGAGCATGCCTCTTGGGTATTTACCATGCCTGATCTAGGGCCAACTTCTCATTTTACAAATGAAGGAACTGAAATTCAGAGAGTTGAGGTGCCCCCATCAAGACTGTACCCCAATGAGAAGCAGAACTGGACTCCGAATCCAGCCCTTTAGCTTTCCATCTGGGTATTTTTTTCAACACCAACTCTTTTGCTTTCTTTCATAAGGTCTGAAGAGGGCTGGTTTAGTGAGGCAAGGAGAGACCAGGGAGCTGGCTGGCTCTAATGCCTGACACACGGCTCACGGGAATGAGCTGCTCTGGTGGTCTCTGCCTGGTTCCTGCTCCCTCTCCCCCCTCCCAGCAGGACTGCATGCCTCAAGCTATTGTGGACCCAGAAGGAAGAACGAGGGGTACTCCCAATGCAGAAGTCTACAGTGATGCCCACGGGCCTGAATTCCTGATCCAGAGCTTGAAGTTATTCCCTTCTCCCTGTAATTACAGTATATCACCCTCATCGTTCTTACCATCCCAGTTTGGGTGGGCTTAAACTTCTAATGGTATGCACAGAAATGCTTTTATTTTTCACTCAGAGTAATATTGACATAAATTGCATTTACTTCTATTTTAAAACTTAGCTTGCTGGCTAAGAATAACTGATTTATTTGGTGAGAAAAGACATTTGTATGTGGATGTCACTAGAAGGAAAAAGGGACCAGAGAGGATTTTTTTGTTGTTGTTTGTTTTCATTTTAACTTATCAAGAGAAAAGCTTTCTTTTAAAAATAAAATAAAATAATCCCTGGCTCAACTGATAATATTTGCCTTTTCTTTTGGCCCAGGACCTGGTCTTAGGCCAAGCTCCATGCTGGTCGTCACCTCCTCCTGAAATGCTCTGACCTCTCGCCTGGCAAACGTTGTTCTCCCCTTTTGTGTCTAAAGTTCTCCTTTTCCTAGGGGTAAGAAGAAAAAAAATTATTTAGTTCAATAAACACTTACTGAGCACCTTCAGTGTGTCAGGTACTGTACTCGGCCCTCAGGACTCAAAAATGAAGACACTAAGCCCCCTGCCCTTGGGAAATTTAACTGGAACTTGGAATGAGACAGAGAAACACAATGCTGAGCCTTGTGCCCTGTTATCTCGTTTCATCTTCACCCTAAATCTACTCTTCTGGTGGTCACGGGCTGTGTCTCTTGTTCTCCACTCTGTCCTCAGCACCAAGCACAGAGCCTGGCACATGGTGCTGGGAAAGACTATAACTCATTGAATAATTGTCCTTAAAACCACCCTAAAATGCAGGCATTTTTCCCCTTTTACAGAGAAAGAATTGAAGTTGACAGAGACTAAGTAACCCCTCCTAAGGTCTGCTAGGAGTGATGACTTTGGTCATTTGTTTCCAAACCCTTGGCTTTTTCCTCCCTTATACTACCCCACACTACTTCACTTTTCTCGACCCAGTTTTCTCATCTGTAAATTCAGAGGAGCAGACTGGATGATTCTACGATCCCTCCAAGCTCTAAATTTCATAGCCAGTGTCCAAAGCTGGTACTAGAATGCATATACTCATTTTCTCCGAGAGGGTTTTTATGTGTTGTTGTTTTTAACATGCATTTCTTTTGCCCTTATTATACCACCAGCTCTTGGATCTTAATATTTCATTTTATAACCTATTTGTAGCACCCTCAGATCTATGTTTGATGCTCAAAGACTTCTCATTTTTTAAAGTTCATGACTCCCTATAAACCTGCCTTATCTATGCTAAGGAAACCATACACACTTCACTTCCCAACACCAGATGTTTTTTTCCCCTGTTTTGTCTCAGAAACAGCAGCAAGCTTTGAGTGCTCTGTAGCAGGCCTCAAAGAATCTCATGCTTTAGGATGCAGAAAATATTTATTGAAAATGATGATTCCTGATTTTGTAGGGAAAAACACAGACTTTAAAATTTTGTGGGATCATAAAAAATCCATTGCATTTTTATACACTAACAATGAAAAATCAAAAATGAAATTAAGAAACATTTCTAGTTATAATAGCATCAAAAAGAATAAAATACTCAGGAACAAGTTAGCAAAAGAAGTGCAAGACTGAAAAATTTAAAACATTGAAGAAAATTGAAGATCTAAATATGTGGAAAGACATCCCATGTTTGTGAATTGGATTAATACTGTTAAGATGGTCACACTTCCCAAATTGATTTACAGACCCAACACAATCTCTAGCAACAACCCACCTGGCTTTTTTTTTTTTTTTACAGAAATTGATGAACATACTAAAACTAATATGGAAATGCAAGGGACCCAGGATACCCAAAACATTCTTGAAAAAGAAGGGCAAAGTTAGAAGACATACTTCGTGATTTCAAAACTGCAAAGCTACAGTAATAAAGACAGTGTAGTACTAGAATAAGGATAGACATATAGATTCGTGGAATAGAATTGAAGGTATAGAAGTAAACTCTTACATTTACGGCCAATTGATTTTGACAAGGATGTCAAGACAATTCAATAGGGGAAAGAGTAGTCTTTTTTTTTTTAATTTCAGAATTTTCAATATTTGTTTTTCTCTTTCTGACTTACTTCACTCTGTATGACAGTCTCTAGATCCATCCACGTCTCTACAAATGACCCAATTTCGTTCCTTTTTATGGCTGAGTAATATTCCATTGTATAAATGTACCACTTCTTCTATATCCATTCGTCTGTCAATGGGCATGTAGGTTGCTTCCATGACCTGGCTATTGTAAATAGTGCTGCAATGAACATTGGGGTGCATGTGTCTTTTTGACTTATGGTTTTCTCTGGGTATATGCCCAGTAGTGGGATTGCTGGATCATATGGTAATTCTATTTCTTGTTTTTTAAGAAACATCCATACTGTCCTCCATAGTGGCTGTATCAATTTATCATTGCAACAAGAAGAATAAAATACCTAGGAATAAGCCTACCTAGGGAGACAAAAGACCTGTATGCAGAAAACTATAAGACACTGATGAAAGAAATTAAAGATGATACCAACAGATGGAGAGATATACCATGTTCTTGGATTGGAAGAATCAATATTGTGAAAACGACTATAATACCCAAAGAAATCTACAGATTCAATGCAATCCCTATCAATTACCAATGGCATTTTTTACAGAATGAGAACAAAAAATCTTAAAATTTGTATGGAGACACAAAAGACCCCAAAAGACTAAAAAATGCCATTGGTAATTGATAGGGATTGCATTGAATCTGTAGATTTCTTTGGGTATTATAGTCATTTTCACAATATTGATTCTTCCAATCCAAGAACATGGTATATCTCTCCATCTGTTGGTATCATCTTTAATTTCTTTCATCAGTGTCTTATAGTTTTCTGCATACAGGTCTTTTGTCTCCCTAGGTAGGCTTATTCCTAGGTATTTTATTCTTCTTGTTGCAATGATAAATGGGAATGTTAAAGAATAGTCTTTCAACAAATGGTACTAGGACAAGTGTATATCCACATGCAAGTGAATGAAATTGGACTCCTAGCTCATACCATGTACAAAAATTAACTCAAAATGACCAAAAACCTAAATATAAGAACTAACATTATAAAACTCTTAGAAGGAAACATAGGTGTAAATTTTCATGACCCTGGATTGGGTAATGGTTTCTTATATGTGACACCAATAACAAGCAACCAAAGGCAAAAAATCGACAAGTCGGACTTCATCAAAATTGAAAACTTTTATGCTTCAGACACTATGAATAAAGTAAAAAGACAAGCCAAAGAATGGGAGAAAATATTTGCAAACCAGATATCTGATAAGGGTCTAATATCCCCATATAAAACCACAATTTGAAAATAGGCCAAGGATTTGAATAGACATGTCTCATAAGACGATACATAAATGTTCAATACACACATGAAAAGACCTTCAACATCATTAGTCACTAGGGATATATAATCAAAACTATAATAAGATGCCACTTCATGCACATTAGGATGACAATAATAAAAATGACAATAACAAGAATAATGAGGACGAGGGAGATTGGAACCCTCCTTCATTGATGGTGGGAATGTAAAATAGTGCAGTTGCTTTGAAAAACAGTTTAGCAGTTCCTCAGAAAGTTCAACACAGAGTTACCATATGACCCAGCAATTCCACTCCTAGGTGTGTATATATGAAAATATTTGATCACACAAACTCTTACACAGGAATGTTCAGAGCAGTATTATAGCCAGAAAGTGGAAATAGCCCGAATTTCAATCAACTGACGAATGGATAAGCCAAATATGGTACATCCATGCAATGGAATACTGTTTGGCAATAAAAAAGGTGAAATACTGATTCATGCTACAACATAGATGAACCTTGAAAACATTATGGCAAGTGAAAGAAGCCAGTCACAAAAGAGCACATATTATATGATTTCATTTATAATTACTGTACAGAATAGACAAATCTACAGAAACAGAAAAGAGAATAGTGTTTGCCAGGGGCTGGGGAAGTGAGGAATGGTGGTGACTGGTAACGGGTACACGTTTTTGCAGGGGAGTGGTGAAGAAAAGATTCTGGAAATGAATCGTGGTAATAGTTGTACAACTTTGTGAATACACTAAAAACTACTGAATTTTACACTTTAAAGGGGTGAATATTATAAAATATAAATTATATCTCAATAAAGCTGTTTAAATTTTATGGGACCAAAGAAATTCAATAGGGAAATGAGAGGCTAATGGAGAAACCCAGGCTAGCCCCCATTCTTAGCACCCAGAAGGCTCCCACCACCACTGTGGCAACAGTCACAGCCACAGAAATAAATCTGCATGGATCCTTAAAGGTTGTCTTGTCTACTTAGCTATTGATTCTTCAACTGCCTCTATAATATTCCCACCAGGTGATCATCTAGCCTATGCTTGACTAGGCTCTTTTTCTTCCTCTCCAAGCATTTGTTGAATACGTATTATGTGCCCAGCTCTGAGCTAAGCACTGCGAATATACTTTGCGATGTTGTCTCTTTAATGTAATAAACATTTATTTGAATATTGTAATGTGTAAGACATTTTACTGGTTTATATTCCTTTGTGTTTATTGATACCTGTTTTAGTTTGGGTTCTCCCAGAAGAAGACCCTGAGGCAAAGATTCAAGTGGAAATAGTTTATTTGGGAAGTAGAGGTAGCACTCAAAGGGAAGTGGGAAAGAGATCCAGGGAAGGAAAGGAAGCCAAGTAGTCAGCTACTACAGTAAGCCACTAAAGCTTAATCCTGAGGGGAAACTCTGAGACAAGGTGTAAAACACATGCCTGAAAACATATTCCACCCAAGGGCCAGGGAGCTGGGATATTCATGTGCTAAATTCAGAGACCCTGGTTGAGCGCTCATGCTGGAGATGTGTTACTTCTTAGCATCCCTGGCTGCTGAAGGAAGCACGGATTTTGCAGCCTTCCCCAGATCTAAATTGGGAGCGGGGAGAACCCTCAGGCACAAATGCAGATTCTAGCAATTGGTGTTTGGCAGGACCTGTGGTCCCTGGGGATACAGGTGGGACACTGACAGCATCAGCTACAATACCTTCCTCCTTCCACACCCTGGGGATGGTGTACAGGAATACACAAAATGCCACGAATTAGGTAAATGTGAAAAGAAAAATGATGTAAAGGAAAAGAAGCCTTTCTGGTAAGGGCACGAATATCCTAGTAGACTCAGAAAACAGGTGCTATTTCTCAGCGTATCCTTTGTTAAACTCTGGCTCTCCAAAAACACAGCCAAAACTACCTTTGGAAAAGGCAAAACTGAGCTGCCTGCTTCTCACAAACTTGACAGAGTCTCAGTAGCATGTCAAAGGTGAGAAGTTTGGTGGGTCTGAGGTCTAGTTTAAAGCAAGTCTTTCCGTGCAGGAGCCTGATTAGAACTAAGGATCTCAATGTGATAAAGATTAGCGAACACGGAAAGGTGAGCGTTTTGAAGTGAGAGTTCCAAAGTCTTGTTATTGAAAAGCCATGTGTTTGTTTAATGGTTTTGAGGGGGAAGTTCCTGAGGTAAGCAGAGTGATTTGCAACGTTAATCCTCCTGAGTGAGTGTTTTGTGGGATGGGAATTCCCTGCTAATGTTGCAGTAAAACTGTGTGGGCTTCCCTGGTGGCGTAGTGGCTGGGAGTCCGCCTGCCGACGCAGGGGACACGGGTTCGTGCCCCGGTCCGGGAAGATCCCACATGCCCGGAGCGGCTGGGCCCGTGAGCCATGGCCGCTGAGCCTGCGCGTCCGGAGCCTGTGCTCCGCAACGGGAGAGGCCGCAACAGTGAGAGGCCCGCGTACCGCAAAAAATAAAAAATAAAAAAAACAAAACTGTGTGGGCCGAAATGGTTTCTGTTCACACCTTCAGTGTGAGCGTATGATGTCACACAGTAAAACATGTTGTGGTGAAAGTAGTTCTCTAGGAAGTCAGTCACATGCGGCCCAGGTGCCAGTAATTCTTACTGAATAGGGAAAAAATGTGCACAGGTTCCATCTTGGAGGAGGAGCAGGATTAGAGGGGGAGTCTTGGCGAGCAGGGGTGTGACAGCTTCTGTGGCTGGCCCCGGGCATGCGGCCCTGGAGCCCCGCCCTTGGGCCCAGCGGGCAGGCTGAGAGCCGGGAGTCCCTGTAGAGACGTTTCCTAAATGACTCCTCTGCTGGAAATGTACCCCTGCAGCGGATCCTGCCTGCCTGGCTGCCAGGTTGGGCAGCTCTCTCACTGTCGCCAGAAAGGAAGTCACAGCAAGTCTGGCCTCCTGCTCGGGGGCCCCCTCCCAGCCCCTGCTTCTCCCTGACTCACCCTGCCGTTGTGGCTGCTGTCCTATTCTCTGTGGATCTGGGCAGGATGCTTTCTGTTAACTTAGCCTGGCGGGATCGCCAAAACCTCAGGGCTGCTCCACCACTTCTCTCCAGGGCCACTAATGCCAACGCGTGATGCAGGGCACTGTGTAGCCTCCAGCGTGCTTGTGCCACTGGCCTCATCAGGGGTTCGCTGTGCCCCTAGCAGGCAGGCGGGCGGGATCATGCTGTTCTCCCTCCTGACAGAAGGAACTGAGGCTCAAGGTCAAGTCGGTGAAAGAACTAGGCTAGCAACCGGGTCTTCTGACCTAGTGCAGAGTTCTTTCTGGGGTGGGAAACATCCGTGTATACTCATCTCTAAAACAATTGTGACAAAATCGTCACGTAAGGCTATGGTTCCACATCCAAATGAGAGAAACGGGTCTCTCTAGTCAGAAACACAGTTGCATTTGACTGCTATCCACACAGCCTTGCTATTCAAACATTTACAAATACAGGTGATTATTTTTTCCAGGATGATAGTAATAATGCTCATTACAGAAAATGTGCTTAGAGAGTGGATTTCTGTGCTTCAGGAGGAAAACCTTTGGTCCATTTTTTGGAGAAGATGACCTCATCTTAAATGAATGAATGCTCCTGGGGGAGGGCTGGGTCATGGTCCCGATGGTTTTGTGTTTCTAACAGAGGACTGGGCCCTTCTTACTCTCCAGGAGAGTAAATAAGTCCTTATGTTCCTAAGGGCTTAACAGAACATCGTGTCCTTTCCAACAAGCTGTTAAGGCTTGTTGCGCAAGAAAAGAAAAAGAACAAGAACTTTTGTGTAAAAGACCTGGGGATGGTGGGCACTGCTCCAGGGGGAAGGGGGTCACTAATGGATGGCTCAGCGGACAGACTCCATAGATGAGGGTGGTCTGAATCTGGGCTCGTGTCCTCAAAGTGCCTGATGACAGGACAGGGGAAAGAGCATTAGCGAGAAAGTTCTGATATCCAGGGGCTGCGCTGGACCAGAAGGGCCAACCTAAGATGCTGGGCCCATTAATAAGAGAAGGGCCCCCTGACCTTAGAGTGCCTGACTGATAGATCGACGTGTGAGGGAGTGAAGCTTTACAGAAGCCTGCTCTTCACACCTCCCCCAGCCCAGGACACCTGTAAGTCTCGGGAACATGGTCCTGGCTTGGGGTGGATTCCCATTTCTGTATTTGGAGGCCAGACAAGAATGGCTAGTGGAGCCTGAGCAGGGAGGGGAGGGGAACAGACACCGGTGTTGAAACATATGGAAAGTTGTAAGGATTTCGCACCCTTCCCCATCCCAGCAGGCGGAGATAATAGTGCTGAGCTCTGGAGAACCTTCCACCCTAAGCCCTCCCTGAACATCAGGAAGAGTTGACTCCAACTCTTTCTCCAACACTGGCTGTAGCACCTGTGCAAATGCAGGTTTTAGCCAGAACATTCCACCCTAAGAGAAAGGTAAGCCTCAGCACTCAGGAGTGCCGGTGACAGCGCCCTCCACCACCTTTCTTCTTCCCTAAGCCAGCAGCATCTTGCAGCTCCTGAAACTGGTGAAGGACGCCTGGGATTTTGCAGTCCAGAACCTTGCAACAGAAGGTGCTTATCAGTGGAAAGGGTAAGTCCAGGTGTCAGTAGAGCAGCGAGTGCGGCAAGGGGTGCGTGCAGGGCGCGTGTTCCTGCTGCTGCCCCTGCTTGGGGTCTCATTGGGATGGAACGGCTTTGGTGTGACCCTCCAGACATGATGAAAGTCCGGCCATCTCCTGGCTACTGCCTCTCTAGTTCACAGAACCCCTGTGAGGCAGGTGATGGAATGTGATTGAATCTTGGCTTGTGTATTGTGAGGATCACACGCATTTTTGTTTAATTAAATTGAATTCAATAATGTGTAAGCTACATGTGGGAGGCGAATAAAGGCCACCAAAGCTGTCCACATCCTAATCCCCAGAACCTGTGACTGTGTTAGGTTGCATGGCAAAGGGGAATCAGGATTACAGATGAAATTACTATGGTTGCTAACCAAATGCCTTTAAGATCAGGAGATAATCCTGGATTATCCAGGTGAGCCCGATATGATAACAAGGTCCTCAAAAGTGGAGGAGGGAGGCAAGAGAGGAGGTTGAAGTGGTGCGTTGTGGGCACTCAGTGTACCCCTGCCGAAACCTTGACTCCAGCCCGAGGAGACCCATGTTGGACCTCTTACCTACAGAACTGTAAGGTGATAAAGTTGTGTTGTATTAGCCTCTAAGTCTGTGGTAATTTGTTACAGCAGCCATAGGAAACTAATACACTGTGTAGTGACAAATCTTCAAGAAATAGCTCTCCAGGCATTGAGGGATGTTTCAGAGTTTTCAGATCTCAGCCTCAAACAAGGAAACCACTCTTGCTCCATTTTCTAGCTTTCTTGAGATCTTGTGTTTCAAGAAGAAAGTGTGTTCTTAAAGTTCCTAGAATTCATGGCTGCAAAAACAGTTTGAGGCATCTCAACTAAGTGGGGGAACAAGTGTAAGAAGGTATTCTTTTCCCCAGTCACCACCTCTGTCCATCCTGTACTGATGTCTTAAGGAGGTTCCATAACTCACTGGTCACACTCAGTGTCCAGCCCTGTCAGAGTCAAAACTCCAATCTCAGATCCAATTTAAATCTCCCCTTTCCTTTCTCGATGGGATAGTCAGGTTTCAGCTCAGGACTGGAAGTAGGATGGTATGTGTAGTCTGCCCTCTCTTTCTTCACCTTCCCTTTCAGGGTCAGTTTGCTCTAGGTTGGGGGTGGGGGGGGACAGGGAAGAAGAGGGGGGAGAATCAGGGCGATGTAACACGACTGGTCATCTAACTGTGCTGGGAAGGTGGTGTTAGTCTTGTCTTGGCTGGGTCGGTGTGCATATGACACTGGAAATTTGTGCTGGTGTGCTTGGTCTCCACATAAATGGGGGCAAGTTTTTCTCTGGGCCCTGTCCAGTCACACCCCTGAACTGAGGCCCCTTTAGGGCAGCTGTATCTCCTTTTGGCCATCATTGGTCTGTGGCTTTACCCTCCTCTCCGGGTGGGTATTTCCTCACTTGGCCCGCTGGCTCATTGACTCATTGCCAAGCAACTACCAGACAGCCCCCTCCCACCTCTACCCATGCTAATCCTTCAGGCCTCTGCCTTCAGAAACCTCCAGCTTTTGGTCTCCACACTCCAGGCACACATGCTGGGCCCCCCAAGAACTTTCCCAGTTTCACCACATTCTGTCCCACTCACATAGCCCCCTCGGTCTTCCAGCACATCCAACTCTCCACGTAGCTTTGGGGAGGAAGTAACCTGTCCCTGTGAACACTGCACTGGTGAAAACTTGTCCTTTCTGTCTTCCCTCCCCTGATTCCCTGCTTATGTTGCAGGGGGGAGCCAGGTGAAGGTTGGGGAAGCCAGCAGGGCCAGTTCTGAAGCCTCTTATGAAGCCTGAGTGAGTGGTCTGGCCCCTCCTTTGAATGAGGTCCCTACGGCTCCTGTTGCCAAACGCAATGTGGGCCACCTTTTTCGTTCAACTTTCCACTCCAGCTGCTTTTCAAAACTCTCATCTTTTGGCGATGCCTTTTCTAGAAGTCTTCTTGGTCAGTTTTAACAACCACTCCTACTAGTAAGATAGACGACTCGAAATAAAATTCTCTGTGAGCAAGGTCTACAAGAATTAGGTTTCAGGTATATACAGATGGAAAAAGCCCAGCCCTATCCAAGTAGAAATAGGAAAGGACTGAAGAGTTTTCCTAAATACAATAAAATAACAGCTGGTGGAGAAAAGCCAAACCTTTGAGCTTTAGGCACTTCCCAGGACACAGCCATTACCTTCTCTGGGCTTCCAGCTGCTAAGGAACTGGCTTTGAGAGAGGAGCCACACTGGGGCTTCTACCTGTGCCTCACCAGTTAGCACTGTCAGTGTAGATGAAAACACATTAACAGGAACGTGTACCGACTCATACCTGCCTCTTACCCGCCCGTACAGGGCTCTCTCCCAGTGCCTACCTCCCAGTCCCAGGTGTCTCTGTGTCCCCAGACGATCCCCTACCTGTGGAGACCCCTGGACAGAGCAGTTACTGTGCTGGGCGCCCAACCACAGAGTGAGCGCTCGGTCAGGAAGGAAAATGTACTTTCCCTTGCCTCTACTCTCTCCTGATTAAACAGTTCATCTGTGATGCACTTGAAAACTGAGAGAGCTGACAGGATGCTTCGGGGAGCTTCAGTCTGCTCTAGTGTGAGGACGAAGGGGGTTTACACTGGACAGCTCTCTTTGCTGCACGCAGAACCTAGGGGAAGAGGGGGAGGGAGTGGCTGCCAGCTCCTCCTAGGTCCCCCTGCCACCTGGCAGCCCCCGGCCATGCTGCCGAGCAGCATCACAGACTCCACCACCTGGAGGGCTGCTGACCATGTGCCCAGATGTTCAGACAAACACACACTCAGCCTCCTTCCCCAGCCCTCCCTTCCCGCCAGAGTTTTGGCTGATTTCCCCCAATTCTGATGAGCAGCTCATAAGTACTAATAAACTCCTTGGCACCCAGAATCCAGGCAGCATCGCTTCCAATGTGAACGTGGGCCACGTCTCAGCCCCAGCGCGGTCTCAGGGTTTTCCAGCCCCTGTTGAGCCTGGGTGGCGTGGGATGAGCCGAAAGGCTCATCACCGTGCCCAGGAAGCTGGCTCATTACAGCCTCTCACAGACCCGTTTCTAAGTCACAGAAACTTCCACCTGCCAGAAAGACGTGAACACTGACCCCTCCCTGATGTTTGGAATATGGAGCAGGTTCCAGGAGGCCCAAGATCGGACCCAGGTCTCAGAGAACACTTACGTGAGGACGGAAAGCAGGAACCACAAGACATTCCTACCCAGCATCTGCTCGTTACACTGGAAGATGGTGTGAGACAGGACACTCTGAGCCAGTCCTCAGGCTGTGAAGGACCCATGTGTAAGTTTAATTCAAACTTGTTTCCCTGAGCCCTTCTGTGTTTTCATAAAGAAACCTCTCGAGAGGGAGTTGTATGAAACAACACCTCCGTCCCCCAATTCCCTACCCCCTGGTGGAGGTGAGAGGCCCACACCCATGGGGCCGCATTCCTCTCCCGGTGTTGGGCTGAGTATTTATTTCACCTTTCCCATGTGCCTGCTGGCTCTCCTCTTGGCGTGCAGCGCTGCTCCAGGCCCGGGCCTGTGGGAACGAGGCAGATGCTGTGAGGTCTTGCCCAGCTCCACTCCCACTCCCGCTTCCACAGGTCTACACATTCTGGGACTCTGGCTGAGGGATCTCTCTGTCTCCGGAAACTTGCTGGCCTACAGGCTGGGCAGACTTGCCGGAGGTCGGTTCTCTCCACCGGTGACAGAGGGAATTGGCCAACTCGTCCCCCAGCTTCCTCACCCAGGCTGGGGGGTCAAGGCCAGGCAAGGTCTACACCATCTCCTAGAGGTCCCCAGTGGGAAGGGGAGCATCTGTCTACACAGTAACCTGCCCATCCCAGGAACTTTGAATTTGCTTCCTTCTCTCATCAGCCACTTAAATCCACGGTGTGTAGGAAGTGTTAGAAAGAGGGAACATCAGAGAAAAAGTGCCTCCTTTAGGACCTCATCGAGCCCAAATCCAAGAGAAGAGCAGACCTTGGTGAGTACTTTATTCGAGCAGTGGGCTCTTATCCTGTTTTGGGTTAATAATTACATCCGCCTCAGCAGCTTCAGGGTTGCCTGTCGTTTGAGGCCATCAAGGATACAAACTGTGACACCGTCTTCCTTTTCCTAAGGTGCCTGGTACAGGCGCAGCACTTAGTAGCTTCTCAGTAAATGCTAAACTCAGCAGAGCTCCCTCCAGGGAGGCTTGGAAAGGGCTCTCCAAAGACGCCCAGGCGAGAGAGTGGCTCTTGGACTTTCTGTCCATCTAAAGCCACCAATGAACAATAGTTTAAGCATCCTGACATCCCATTTTTCTCTATTACTGGAGCAGTCAACATGCAGGCTCATGAGTGGATGTAGGGCTCCTTGTGTGAGGACTGTGGGGTCATCTTCTGGAGAAAGAAGCTTGGAACCTGGTCTCCTTCCAGGGCAGAAGGCCAAGCCCTGAACTGAATATTGCCCTGTCCCCAGAACTGTGACCAGGATGTCCAGGGTTCCTTTAAGTGCTGCTTCTGCAAGGCTCACTCTGGACACTGCTCCCACGATGTAATAATATTTGGTCATAGCATTTATTTATTACACATAATTTATTATTACGCAGGGAACTGGGAGGATGTTGAAAAATCCTGATTAGATCTGAGCTTGGGAATAAGCTTTTCTATAACCCTACTGAAAAATTCCCTAACAAGTCAAAGAAGGAAAAAGAAGAAGAAGAGAAAAAAGCCCCTGGCACTTGCGATGAAGACCAGATCATCAAGTCTTATTTGTCACCCACAGGTATTAGATCGCTGGTCTCCAGGGACTCCCAGTTACTGCCTTAAGATGTCAGTGTCTGTATACGTTGCCTGGTTAGTAAACTTTGGAGGAATTGATGAACCACTGTGTCTGGGCTTTTCACTTCTTTGGCCTGAGTCCTGCCAGGTAAGCTCACCTAACCTTCCCGAGAAATGTGGAGGGCATGCAGGCCTGGGCGTGCCATTGCTGGGACCCAGCCAGCCCCCAGATTCTCTGGTTGCAGAGTGGCCTGGACAACTCACACAGGTAGTGTGCCCTTGTATTCTTGGAAAAAGAAACATCAGAGTAAAAGGGGAGGGGGAGGGAAGGCTAGACAGGAATTTTTCCAGGCCCTTCTGCTTAGGAATTAAAAGTTTGCTGGGAAACGGTTCTGATGGCTTTAAATGTTACAGATGATATACTCCAGGGGGAACACAGTCCCCACGGGTGGCCCCTGGGAAGTATTTAATATCATTGGCTATTGTGTTTTTCTACAACAAAACTCTACATCCCTTGAGAACAGAGGTTAATTTTCACAGGTCTTTGTTATCTCTCACAGGGCCTTTCATACATGTGCCCAAGAATGTGTTGATCTACTTTGATCTCCTATTGTGTAAGAAGATTTCCTCCGGGAAAGAAGAAGCCGTGAATTCATGAAATTTGGCACGGATTTTGATCTCAATTTATAGATGGGAACACCTATAAAATGAAGAGGGTTGGGCCAGTCTGTGAGGCCAGTTCTAGCTCAAAGCTCAAAATCCTGGCATCCTCTAAGATGTGGAAGAGTGAGGTCAGAGGGAGGCAGCCGGCTGCTGGCAGCGCTGGGCAGCTGGGTGCTAGGGCCCAGGGCTCTTCAGAGGCCATGTCAGAATTCCCGTTTTGCCATCACCAGGATGTACACCCAAAGGCACATTCCACAGTACTGCCCCTCGGTGTGTAGGCAAATATTGATTTAAATCATTGAATGAGTTAGTATTTGCTGAGCACCTTCTACAGACAGTGAGCTGAGGGGCGGTGTCATGAGGGGTACAAAAGGTGACTACATCAGGACCCTTGCCCTCAAGGAGGTCGGGGCCCTGTCTGCAGCAGGCTGTGTGGCCCCGCACACATAGCCACCTCCTTATTTCCTCATCTGTGAAACAAGGGAAATGAAACCAATTTTGCTTGTTATGAGAATTAGAGATAATATAGGTAAAGCTTGTTGGACTACTTCTAGGATCGGATTGTTATTAAGAAATAGGCATTATAGGTCAAGTTCCCAGCACAGTGCCTAACACTTGGTAGGTATTAAATAACTGGTAATGTAAGGGAGCAGAATTTGCCACCCCCTAATAGGTCTCTTTGGTATAATGATTATTTTAGGCTGTTTGTTTTAATTTTTTCTATATCGAAGTATAGTTGATTTACGGTGTTGTGTTAGTTTCAGGTGTACAGCAAAACGATTCATATATAATATATATTCATATTCTTTTTCAGATTCCCTTCCCTTATAGGTTATTACAAAATATTGAGTAGAGCTCCCTGTGCTATACAGTCGGTCCTTGTTGGTTATCTATTTTATAGTAGTGTGTATATGTCAGCCTAATTTATCCCTCCCCCCACCCTTTCCCCTTGGGTATAAGCTGGTTATTTTTGAAAAACAACAGACACAGGGGCAGCTCTGAAAACCAAGCAGAAGTTACGCCTTGTAAAAGATGCTTACGAGTGTGAGGGAAATCTGTATTTGTAAGGGTGTCTCCCTTGCTGTATCAGGAAGAGGGGGAGGACTCAATCTCTAGAAACTCTTATCTGTGGAGAAGGCAAAGGGCTGCCTTATCTGCCTAATAAGCTTACTCTTATCACTGTGCTTTTCCTGATACCCTCTCATAACTCCCTCCTCCTTTCACATCTTCTTTTGTCTTCAGCTGAAGATGGTATTTAAGATGAGCGTTTCCACCATTTCAGGGAGTTAGTTTTCCTGGGTCTCTCCCATGGATACAGGAGGTATACATGCTATTAACCTTTTGTTTGTTTTTTCTCCTATTAATGTGTCTCATGGCAAGTTAATAATCAGACCAGCCGAAGAACGCAGAAGGGAAGAAGGCAACGTTTTTCCTCCCCTACAGTAATTACTGTAGTTGCTGGTAATATACTCTCACCATTATTATCAGCATGGGCCAGCATTAGTAACGCTTTCAGCAGAGAGGAGACCTGAGAGGGACCCCAAGGAGGGGAGGGGCTCAGTGAATGGCAGGTGTGTTTCCAGCCAAGTGCTCTTTGCCTCTCTAACGCCCAATCTATGTGCCTCACATCCCCACCTGTGTTCCTACGAAGCTACTCATATGCTTATCATTCATTCTCCAGAACCCTTAGACTCACCCTTCCACAAGGCTTTCTAACAGGAAATACAACTGTCAGCGGATTTTTTAAAAAGTGAAAACCAAGTTCAGCGCTCATGCATTTCTTCAGGCATTAACCGCAAACCTCACTGCCTCATGAGCAGATCCCCACCCGCTCTCTGAACGAGGCAAACCCTGGTCTCTGTGATGATCCAGAGGTGGCTTTGTTATCCGCAGTTCAGTCAGGGGGGCTTTGGAGGCTCTGCCCTTAAGTGGGGCTGAGGCAGTCTAGAGCCACTCCACTGCCCTCAGAGGAATGTAAGAAATCCCCTTGATCCCTAAAGAATCTGGATTAACAAGCCTTCTTGGTGGGCAAGGAAATCTGCTACAAATTCTAGCATCTAAATCCAAAGGCTTTCAAATTCTTGCTTCTTAAAACTAGTCCATTAATTAATTCCATACACATCACATTTTTTTCTCTCTCTCTTTTCCTGTGCTCCTGTTTTTCTCTGAAACCATAACTGTATTTGGGGGGTTAATAAACAAGTAATTGTAGAAAAGGTTTTTACTGCTTTGACCTCTCCCCTCTCCCTCCCTTTCTCTCTCCCACAAAAGCTTCACAGGCAGACCTCCTTTTACCGTACTTAGCTTTTTTGCACTTTACAGATCTTGTGTTTTTTTACAAATTGAAGGTTTGTGGCAACCCTGCACCGAGCAAGTCTCTGGGAGCCATTTTTCCAATAGCATTTGTTCGCTTCGTGTCTCTGTGTTACAGTCTGGTAATTCAGTATTTCAAACTTTTTCCTTATTACTGTATTTGTTATGGTGACCTGTGATCAGTGATCTTTGATGTTACAATTGTGAATGTTTTAAATGCCCGTATAAGACGATGAACTTAACCCATAAATGTGGTGTGTGTTCCCACTGCTCCACTGACCTGCCACTCTCCATCCCTCTCCCCACCTCGCCTCGGGCCTCCCTTATTCCTTGAGACACAACAGTATTGAGTTTAGGCCAATTAATAACGTACCGTGGCCTCTAAGTGTTCAAGTGAAAGGAAGAGTCGCCTCTCACTTCCAATCAAAAGATAGAAATGATTCAGCTTAGTGAGGAAGGAATGTCCAAGGAAAACTGGCCAAAATCTAGGCCTCTTGCACCAAACACTTAGTCAAGCTGTGAAGGCAAAGGAAAACTTCTTGAAGGAAATTAAAAGTGCTACTGAAGTGAACACATGAATAACAAGCAAGTGAAACAGGCTTATTGCTGATATGGAGACAGTGTCAGTGGTCTGGATAGAGGGTCAAACCAGTCACAACGTTCCCTCGAGCCAAAGCCTAACGCAGAGCAAGGCCCTCACTCGCTTCAGTTCTGTGCAAGCTGAGAGAGGTGAGGAAGCTGAGGAAGGAAAAGTGTGAACTTGCACGTAGCACTTAACCTTTGTGGGCCCCACTTTCTTCATCTGAGATGAGGCTAATCACACTACCTAACTCCCCGTTCCTGTGAGCATTAAAGTGTGTGCAAAGCCCACGTGGTGCCTGGCACAGTTCAGAGAGTCCATAAATATTAGAAATAGTTATTCCTTCTCTCTCCCCTGCCTCCTGGACTCGTGGTGCTGCTGTATTGCTGCTGAAATTTTAATAGCTTAAGATATCTTAATATTGAAATATGGAACCTGGAAAATGCTATATTTTTATAGAGACAGAAGTAGAGTTAATCTTTTTTCACACATTTTCTCAATGTCCTGATTGATGGGGGAGGGAGATCTGGAAAAAGGAGTTGGAGACTTTGCCCTCATCAACCTGGGCCTTGAGCTTTGGTTCCAGATGCTGTTATAACTCTCAGAATGCTCAGGCCAGGGAGCAGACGTGGTTTTACAAAATTATCTTCCCAAGGTGCAAAGACCGCAGCTTCAGAGACGACCTGTGAGTCAGCAACAGGAGTGAACTGTGAGTAGGGAGACCATCACTGATAAGATAGGGATGACTCAATGACCTAGAATTTGGTTAGGTATGATGATCTGAACAAAATACCACTTAGGTATTTTGTGCCAGGTTGTTGGGGAGAGGGGACAAAAGTCATTAAGACTATGACGTGGGATGAGACTTCCCTGGTGGTCCAGTGGTTAAGACTCTGTTCTTCCAGGGCGTGTGGTTCTATCCCTGGTTGCGGAACTAGGATCCTACACGCCGCACGGCCAAAAAAAAAAAAAAATGCTGTGAAATGGGAGCTTTCTTCCTGAAGGAACTCGGGAGGTGCTCCAGCAGACACCCACGCGTGCCTTTCTGCCAACCCCTTCAGCCCTCAATTCCCTTTTTGCTCTTGGGGAAACATTTTCTCACTTTACTCATTACAGCCACTCTCCTTTCTTTCTTCCCCCAAACCACACTTATAAATGCCAGGGCTCAGGAGAAGAGTCTCTCCCTTCTCTGCTTCCCCAGAGTTAGCAGAACTACAAGGACCCACCTTAGAAGACCACGTGAATCCCACAGGCATTTCCCAGAAAGATTCTGGCCCATCCTGTTTATAAAAGAGTCACAAAAGGAATCCCATGTTGCGTACAGAATGAACAGGTTTCATGCTGGATGGATTACCATCTGCCTGGAGTGTCCACACCGAGCACAAATGAACCCCCTTATGTCCTTTCAAGCCCCAGCTGGTTCCCGCCTCCCACTCAGCCCCCAGAGCCTGGCACGCTAATGTGAATGATTTCCTGAGCCAGAGAGGAAGGGGCTGCAGGTTTTATTCATCAAGATTTTGGGGCCACATCCTAGCATCTAAATCAGTTCAGCTGATATTTATTCAGAAACTAGCAGGAAGGCTCGTGCCAGGCTGCTGAGGCACTGTGTCTTCACTGAGGTACTTAGCGCAGTGCCTGACGCTGTCTTTATGATCCTTTATGTCGCCACGTCCCGCTGTCCAGCTGACCACGTCCCTCTGTGCTCTGGGGAGATCTGCAGGCTTTGATTTGGGTTTTACTGGGTCTTGGTGGGGGCAGGGAGGGAGTCAGGGCAGGGGATTGACAGGAGAAGAGGCTCCTCAGCTCAGCTCGGGCCCAGGGGGCCCTGGGAGCCTCGCAGACACAGATGGGCTGCTTTTCCCTTCTGCAGCTGGAGCCCCGATCTCCTGTCTGGCTGCCGCCATTCACACGCAGATCACATGCCCCGAAGTTAGCAGCTGCTGATCCCTTCCAGAGCTCAAGGGCTGGCACTGCCTACACCCCTCATTCTGTCTGTTCCCCTACTACTTCCTTGAAGACCATGTATGGACCTCACCCCCTTGGCTAATGAGACCAGGAGCTCCTGGAGGGCAGGGTTCTGGTCTGGGTGTTTTCTGTCTCAGCTGTCGGCACCCTGCTTGGATCAAGGCTTAGTGTCTAACTGATTGTTTCCAAAATGCCAACTTGACCAATTCCAAGTGAATCTTGAACTTTCAAGGAGCCCTTGACCAAATGCATGTCCAAAGTTAGACCTGTAACCATCCAGCAGATCCACAGACACGGTTGGCTCAGCCCTCCTTCTGCAGCTGGAGCGCTCTCCCTGGACCCTGCATCCTCCCCAGTAAATATCCAGGCAGAAGGTCGGGACCTGCCAGACCCAAGGCCCATGGAAGAGACAGGGGAAGCAAGAGGAAGGGAGAGATTAGGAAAGAGATCCCAAAAAGAGAAAGAGGAGGGAGGAGGGAGTTGGAGACTGGATCAGAGGACACAGAGAGACACAGAGAAGCGGGGAGAAAGACAAAGGAGAGAGAGAAAGACAGAGGAGCCAGGGGAGCATGGCAGACAGCTCAGGAGGGCTGGGGGTTGCCATTCCATGACTTGTCCTAATTCTTGAGCGCCTACTGTGTGCCAGGATCTGTTGTAGACCCTTGAGGATACAGTGGTCAAGAAGACAAGCTCTTTCCTCAAGGAGTTTATATTCCCATGGATGACTGATGACAAATAAATTAGTATATAATAAGACTTGTTAAAGAAAAATAAAGCAGGTGATGGTCTACTCTCAAATAGAAGCTAGTTTCACTCAGAAGCTTCTGACTCCTAGTCTAGTGCTATCGTGTTAATGTGAAAGACAAAACTCCCAGATCATGACGGAAAGGCTTTTATTCAGGTTATTACTATGGGGAGAACGTTCATTAAGGAGGAATGTCTCAAAGAAAAGGAAGGGGCCTAGGGTTTCATACAGGCAGATAAACAGGGAATCATCCTGAGTCTTACAGGAGCCTTGAGGGAGGATGGAGATGTGTCTTATCTCAAAATATGTGAGGGTGGTGATCCTTTGAGGTTTAGCCTCTGGAACACAAAAGATGGGGGATTTTGAAAAGCCAAAGTGTAGGGGGTTTCTTAAGCATTGCTGTTTTCCGGAAGCACAGGGCTCAGGTAAAATTCAACTAATAGCTAATCACTAATTAGATCACTGTCAATAATATCATCCCACCTCCATTATTCTAAAAACTAAATGTGATTTCTTCCCTGTGCTTATTACCTGCCCTTTAACTTTGGAGTTCCTTCAAGCATCACACAGGCCCTTTGTGACCTGATTCTTCCTTGCTCCCAATTAGCTGAAGTGGGAAGGCACACAGGAGAGGATCTTCTGGGCCAGGCTCGCCCATCACCTCCGCACATCTGCCACTGGCTAGAACTCAGTCATGTGGCCGCACTTACCTGCGAGGGTGGCTGGGAAGTATAATCCAGCTGTGGGTCCAGAAAGAAGGAGAAAATGGATGTTAGTGGTTACAGCTAGCTCGCTTTGTCACGTGTGCTTTTCAGGCTGTTTTCTCTCTCTCTGGGGACATCCCTCTGCCTCCTTCCTGGCCCTTCTCTGATTATATGGCACCTGTGCACCCTTCCAGAGTCATGTAAGCATGCTGTCCTTTAGGAATTCTTTCTTGACCACCAGAGTGGGTCAGGTACACACCACATGCCTCTGTAGCACCCAGGGATCTGTTACAAAACCAATCATGGTGATCTACAACTATTTCTTTTCTCATCAGTCTCCTTACACTAGATCTCGAAGTCCCTGGCAATAGAGACTGCCTTTTGTCTCCCCGCCCTTGATGCCTAGCACTGCCGGGCACTGGAACGGTAATGCATAACATCTGTCAAACACATGAATGGACTCTGGTTTGCTTCGAAACTGTCAGGATAATTTCAACTGAAAAAAAGACCAGAGGACCACCTCATAACTCTAATAGAAGGTTTCATCTGAGATCTGGGCCTGGATCAGTTCTCACAGTGGGCCCCCCACAAGAAGACACTAGGCATTGTTGATGTTAGGGATGCAAAGACAGCTCACATGCCTTATTTTGAGTTCAGCCCACTAACCATCTTTCACTGCCCAATTAGCCCTTAGAGAGAAAGAGAGCTGTGGCCTCAGCTTCCTGGCAGGTGAGGACGGATGTAACAGCGCCCATTGTGTGAGTTGGGCGAGGACTGTAGCTGACTTGGAAAGAAGACAAAGAGCTGGAATGGCCCCTGTTTGCATGGTATCTGGGTAGTCAAGTAAACAGTGACAGAGTGACACATGGGCACAGCTTCAGTGATCCCCACATCGTTCCCCGCCAGTTTGAGTCAAGACCAAAGACGGTAAGATCTTATTAACACAGGAGAGAAAGGCTGAGTCATTTCCATAATGACTGGCTCATGGCAGGAATCATTACCAAACCTGAGGAAGGAAAAATGGCCTCTTTTCATGTCAGGTTATTGGCTGGAGTCTCATCTTCACAACTTCTGAAGAAGGAATTATATGGCTCACATATCCAAGAACAAAAAAAAAAAAAAATGGGGAGATTACCTCATGGCGCATGAGTAACCAGACCACAAAAGTGACTGGGACCTAAGGCCTGAGGGGGCAGAGCAGCTACCCACAGCTACTTAGGGTTCCTACTCCATGGCCACCGAGTTCTCTCCCGTGAAGTCCTAGGTTTGTGCATTGGTTAAGCAGGAGCACTGAGCAGCCCAAGTGATAATGATGATTATAGCTTACATTTATTAGAATTTAAAATGTACTAGGCACTAAGCTGGGGGATTTATACTTGCTATCTCATTTCAACTTTGTAATCACTCTATAAAATATATACTACATACCCTTATCATTTTAGGTGGGAAGCATTCTGTGGGGAGGATGCTGAAAAACTCAACTCCAGACACCCTGGCCTTTGTTTTCCTAAGATCATGTCTAGTTGTTTCCCACCTCTGGGCCTTTGCACGTGCTGTTTCTTCTGTCTCTGCCGCATACTTTGCCCAGATCCTTCCCTGGGTTTACTCCTTACCTCATTCAGGCCTCTGCTCAAATGCCACCTTCTCCAGAGATGTTTCCCTAATTTTTCCACATAAAATCGTCCCTGACTCCCACCTGCTGTTCTCTATCTCATTACCTTCCTTTGTCTTTCTTCATAGCATTTAACAGTAATTGAAATGATACCATAGATTTATGAGTCTCCAGAGCCTTGAAGAGAGCCTGGCACATAGTAGGAGCTCAATAAATATAGGTTGGGTAAATGCATAAAAAAAGTCCCTGGAGAGCAGGGCCACCTCAGCATCTGCCCAGGGCACACAGTTCTCAATAAGAACCAACAAAAGGAGAAGGAAGAAGGAGGGGAGCAGAAAAGTCCTATTCGGATTCCAATTTAACTGTTTATTTAGTTTTTCTTGTGCATCAAACTTAGTGACCCACAGTATCGCATTCAATTCTCATATTCTGTGAAGTAGGTAATTTTAGTGAGAAAGGGGAATATAAGAATAGTGGGCAGAAACACATTTGCATCAATTCCTTGGTAAACTCTTTATAACAGGAAAGAGCGTGTTATTAAGAAAACAGATTCCCAATTGCTTATCTTTATGTAGCCCAAACCACAGAATTTTGTGTTTATTGTTTTATGGTTCAGCTTCATGAAACTTGCAGGCTATTTAATTTATTGTGTTTACTTTTACTATAACTTCAAGACAAAATATTTATTTCTAACATCTACCCTTCCCTCAACTCAGCTTTCAGAATTTCTTCCATGGTTTACGTGTATTGATTCAATTCCCTGGATGCCTGTGAGTTTCCTCCATAAATTGTTTTGTCAACTTTTATGGAGAAGGAGCCTGAGTTTTTCTAAAGATGTGTCCAAACTAAAATATCATTTTATAATAGCATTACAACAGCATTTTAATCACTTGATCATTTTAATCACATATTAGAACAGTGACCTGACAAAATCTTTCAGGGTCCTAATCTGGAATCCCAGGAGCCCCTGACACCACCCCCTGACAAAAAATCCTCCCTGCTTTTTTTTTTTTTTGCGGTACGCGAGCCTCTCACTGTCGTGGCCTCTCCTGTTGCGGAGCACAGGCTCAGCGGCCATGGCTCACAGGCCTAGCTGCTCCGCGGCATGTGGGATCTTCCCGGACCCGGGCACGAACCCGTGTCCCCTGCATCGGCAGGCGGACTCTCAACCGCTGCGCCACCAGGGAAGCCCCCTGCTTATTAAAAGAAAGCATTCTTCAGTGGGTTGGGCCTCTCCTTGCCTCTTGCCTAGCAAGGCACAGGTTGATTGGTTGGTCTGTGGTTAAACCTGAACTTATGCAATGAGGATGTGGCTACTATTGCAGGGTTGTGCAAAATGGGGGAATCTGATGAGGTTTGGGCTTTGAGCTGGGTCCCAGTTTATGTAACAAGCCCCAATCTGACAACTCCCTAGGCCAATTGGCCATCTGGTGACCCTGACTGGTCTCTTCATCCCTCCTTCTGTGTACCCGTGGGAGCCCATAAATCCGGGGTGGGGCGGGTTAGGATTAGGGTCAGAGGTCACCCTATTACAGCTCAGATCCACTTAGTGCTGAAGCAGCCCATGGGCTGCTTCTCAGAGGTGCCGGGAGCTCTTAAAGGGATAGTAATGCTGAAATAATAACACATCCCTGACCAGAGGCATTTAACCCCCCGAAAATGTCAAGGAGAATGGAAATGGTAAATCAGTGTCACTTCAGAGAAATACCTTGGGTGTTCATTCCCCTCTTTGTGACCTGATGAAGAGAAAAGAAATTTGTGTATGCTGTTGAGCCACGATTCTCACCTACCACATGAAGCTTCACAGGAGGAAGTTTTGGGGAGACCCCTTCCCCTTCGAACCCTGCTGCTATGTCTACCAGAGTTATCCCTTCCTGTAAACAACTCCTCTCCACATTATCCAAAATGTACTTCTGATTAAATATTTGTCTAGGGCTGGAGTTGAGCCTGAGCAGGTGTTTTTTAGTTAAATGAGCTAACATGACAGCGGTGCAGCCTGAGGGATCTTAGTTCCCTGACCAGAGATCGAACCCTCGGCCCTGCAGTGAAAACACAGAGTTTTAACCACTGGGCCACCAGGGAAGTCCTACATGACATAGCATCTTATGGCTTATGACATGGGTCAATCCTTAACCCTAGGTATTCTTACTACCATTTTTTTAGTGGGAAAACCAAGGCGTATAGGAGTTGATAACTTGTCCGAGAACATATATCAAGATGAAGATTGCGGTTTGAATTGCAATCGCTTTTGACATCATATTACAAGCAAGCAGGAATAATGAAAGCAAGTCTAAGCAAACCCAACTCTCTCGGTGTGGAGACCCCTACTGCCAATGCTAGACAGGGTGCCACACTTTAGAGTTTACAAAACATCCTCAGGCTCTTGTCCAGACAATGACACAAGGGCATTACTGGATCACAGCCACCAGCCCACTGAAGGCAGGGGCAAACGCCAACACACTCTGGTAGCCTAAGAGGGCAAATTCAGAATGCCCCCATAATTGGTTTTCATAATGATGCTCTTAAATCAGCAGGGCAAACGGGACCCAGTTTCCATTGCACTCTTATTTCAGAAAGCAGCGAGTACACAAGGGATTGCGGAGAATCTTCCATCAAAAATGTTTAACACGGGCTTCCCTGGTGGCGCAGTGGTTGAGAGTCCGCCTGCCGATGCAGGGGAGGCGGGTTCGTGCCCCGGTCCAGGAAGATCCCACATGCCGCGGAGCGGCTGGGCCCGTGAGACATGGCCGCTGAGCCTGCGCGTCCAGAGCCTGTGCTCCGCAACGGGAGAGGCCACAACGGTGAGAGGCCCGTGTACCGCAAAAAAAAAATGTTTAACACAGGCGTTAAGTTTCTCAAAGGATAGGACTTAAATACTTCAATATTTGATTTCTCTGAAATGCCTCATCCCCTGATGGTCCCAGATAAATGAGGTGTTACCATATATACCTACTAATCTTCCAAACCTAAGTTCCAGCACAATAATTTAAAAAAAAAAATCTATTCAAAGTTGCCACTAAACAACGAAAAAATTTACAAACTTCCCAAAAGCCTAAAGTATTTTATTCTATTAAAACAAAAATAAAGTCTTCTTTTTCCCAGTAAGCCTCCAAAATTCTCAAATTGTTGGCAATGAATTACATATTGATGTGAATTACTGCTTTCATATGGTCAGTGCAACGTTTTACTCTTTTTCATGTCCATGCACCATATTTTCAGTGAGTGCCAAAGAAATAAACATATTTTCTGGAGTAAATATGTTTAAAATAAAATATGTTCCTAATTCTTAGGGCCGTGAGAGAGTGGAGAAGTCCACAGACCAGCACTCAGTTCCCCACAGCTGGCGGCCAGCCCACAGGGGCCCACTGGGGAAGGAGACAGGGTCTGGCATCTTATCACATTCAGAGTTTTGATTGCTCTCCTGGACTGACATGCTCGTTGCTGAATCAAGTCGATACTTACTGCCTAAAATGACTCTCAGATTGTCCCTTACCTAAAAATAAGCAACACGTTCTTGGGGCCTGCTGGAGTACTCCTTCAGGGACAGGGAAGGGTTACCAGTAGTAAACAGATCATAAAGAACGCTGAGAGACTACAAATAAAGATGCATTTGGATTACTGTATGAGTCTGCTGTGCATCCCACAGGCGACTCCTGTTGATATGTTGCTGCTCACACAAACACAGTCACCCTGCAGCAAATCAGAGGCGTGTCCTCCCTCAGGAAGGCCTCAGGTGTCACGGTAGGAGGGAGCCACTTTGAGCTTGAGATGTCATAAGTAATGTGCCTGGCTAATCATCGGAGGAAGCCGATCCCCGTGACTCTCTGTTGATTTTTTCCTTTGGGCCAGTTCCTTCTAACCCACAAGGAGGCCCAGCAAGGAGCCTCTACAGCTGGTTGAGGCTGGGCCCAGGCTGCTTCAGAAGTAGACCTGGGGCAACAGTACTGAAGCCTGGTTGTAATATTCCTGAGGTCATGAAGGGTTATGACTTGAGACCCATGGAGCTTCAAAGCGCACACTGGGGTGCTTCCTGTCGAGCTTACAAGAGCTTTTCCCCTTGGAGGACTGCTCATTTCTCCTTACTCTGTCGGGGGTAATGGAGCTGGGAACATCTGCATTTGAGCTGCCTTGAAGAAAAGATCCCAGAAAGGAATCGCTGTTCTTCCCAATTGTCTCGCCTTGACTGCTAACTCTGCCCCAACCCTACCGGACACTCTTCCATCTGGACCAGCACTATGGCTGCCACCACGGGGCACCCGGGGACTTACCTGGCCAGGTGTGAGCAACACATTCATCACACCTGAAACAGGGTGTTTTTAAAAATTACAAAGATTAAAATAAATAGAAATCAACTAAGAGCAAAGCATCTACACATGGAGAGTGCTACCGAGCACAGGGTTTTTCTGGAATAACCAGCCTCTAGACATACGTTGTCTGGGCTGCTGGCACTGCTTCTGCTCCTGGCTTCTTCCCTTACTTCAATAGCCCCTGACAGACCACATCCCAAAGCCCAGTTTTCAGTCCAGAAAGATTATAGATAGAGTTTGGGGGAAGAAGAAGGAGTCCAGTCAAGTTCCAGTTTGAACAATAGATTTGCTTGAGGGGATAACAGAAATGCATACTCTTCTAGGAAGGCAGTGATAAATAGAAGACACCGAGGGAGGTATCCCATCCATAGGCAACCAGTCTCTCAATTCCTCTCATCTCACAATGGCTTTTATGTGACATTCATTCATCCCACAAACATCTCTTAAGTACCTAGTGTATGCCAGGGCCTGGGTTAGGCACTGTTGGTAGAAATAAATAAGGTTCAGCTCCTGCCTTTGAGAAGCTCAGATCTAAAGGGCAAGTCACTGTAATCTCTGGATTATTTTACCGGCTTTCTATCTAGTTTTCCTACTTCTCAACTTTTCCCCTTCAGTACATTCTCAGAATAGTAATCAGGGGGATCTCATTAAAACGTAGTCACATCTTGTTATGTATTTGCTACCATGTCTTTCCATCTCACTTACAATAAAAACCAGCGTCTTTATAATGGCCTAACAGCTGAATATAATCTGGCCTCCCTATTGCCTCTCATCCATTACAGCTGCCCAGGACGCTCCTGCTTCAGGATCTTTGCTCTTACACTTTCTTCTTCCTTGAATTATCCTTTCCCACATAATCCCCTGGATCATTCTGCTACATACTTCAGATATGCCCTTAAATGCTATCTTTTCAGGGAGGTCTTCCCTAAATCACTGCTATGGACTGAATGGTGCCCCCTCAAAAATCATATGCTGAAGCCCTAAATGCTTATGTGACTACATTGCAGGTAGGGCCTTTAAGGAGGTGATTAAGGTTAAGTGAGATAAGAGTAGAGCCCTGATTTGACAGAACTGGTGCCCTTATAAGTAGAGGTGGAGACATCAGAGCTCTCTTGCCACCGTGCGAAGGCACAGAAAGAAGGCAGCCATCTGCAAGCCAGGAAGAGAGTCCTCACCAAAACCTGACTGTGCTGGTACCCCGACCTCAGACTTCTGGCTCCAGAACTGTGAGAAAGTGCATTTCTGTTGTTAAGCCACCCAGTCTCTGGTGTTTTGTTACGGCAGCCTGAGCTAATTAATATACTCTCCTACCCTATTTAAAATTTTAATTTCTGTATCATCTCCTAACTTTGCTCCTTTATTTGTAGCATTCATCATAGTCTAATATACTACCTATTTTGTTTATTGTTTGTCTTCCAGCACAATATAATATGAATGAGAACATAAAAATTTTTTTAAAGAAAGAGCAAGATAGTCATGCAGTTTGAACAATAGATTGGCTTGAGGGGATAACAGGGGACCGTCGAGCCAAGGGAGAATGTGGCAGCTGTCCCCCACCCCAAGCCCAGGGAAGCAGACTCTGAGATGGAGCTGAGCACGGAGGGTGCCCTTGGAATCAACATCTGTGAAAGGGCAGAGGAGGAAGAAGGATGAGCAGAGGGAGAGGTCCAGCTGCGATGTAGGCCTGATGATAGTGTCAGTGACCCACAGGGAGCCCTAGAAAGGCCCTTCAGAGTTAGGCTGAGATCACTTCACGCTCTGCACTGATCCACCACTGGCTGTGCGCCGCCAGAACGGGGCATGACTTGGGCAGCTGGGGCAAGCCCTGGGGAGCCCGGACTGCCGATGGCTGTCTGCCGACAGCACTTCCAGCAGCCGGGGCAACAAGCCCAGGGACTAGGGGGATCAGGATGGTGTATTGCAGTGCCCACCACAGCACCCAGAGGGCTCTGAGAGCAGGGAGGGGAGGAACAGACTGCCCAGAAGAATCGTGAAGGCTTCACTGAGAAGAGTCTCAGATGATGATAAGTGCTTTCAGGCAGACAAAGAGGGGCGTAAGGGCTTCCCTGGTGGCGCAGTGGTTGGGAGTCCACCTGCTGATGTGGGGGACGCGGGTTCGTGCCCTGGTCCGGGAAGGTCCCGCGTGCCGCGGAGCCGGCTGGGCACGTGGGCCGTGGCCACTGGGCCTGCGCGTCCGGAGCCTGTGCTCCGCGGCGGGGGAGGCCGCGACAGTGAGAGGTCCGTGTACCGCCAAAAAAGAAAAAAAAAAGAGGGGCGTAAATTTGAACTACAGCGCACATGGGTTATTGTTGCATGGTGGACTGGGGAGGGTGTGTTGAGGGGAGGTGAGAGGGTAATTGTCTCCTCACCCACCATGAGGACCTCTGTGTGAAGCGGGGGAGCCTCAGCTTGTTCCATGAACACCAAATAAGCATAACTATGTGGATAAACAGTAAACTCCTGCGGCCAGAAAGAAATCAAATCATGATCGGCTGGTGAGTAACTCAACAGGATTTTTCAATCTGCAAATATTTCGTCTGTTAATGAACACCGGTACCTGTGTAGTGGCTGCCGCACTTCCTGCCCCACAGTGCTGCCAAAGTCCAGCAGCTGCAATGGACGCCGAGGAATGGGCCCTGCACCCCTGACTGAGCAGCTCGTTCTCTGTGTGATCTTAGCTCAGTCGGTTCACCTCTTGGGGTCCATCATCTGTAAAGCAGAGCTAACACCCTCTTCCCGGGGATCGGTGGCTTAAAGGCAATACCGTATCTAAAGCTGTGCTGTACGCGGTGGGCCCCTGGTACTGCTCTGCTGCCCTGGACAGCTCACGAGGGCTGCAGCAAGTGCCCCCAGCATGCCTTGAGGCCACCGCTGATCTTGGCCGCTCTGTCACCAAGACAACATTAGGGCCAGAGCAAGCCCGAGGACATCGTTACGTAAGCCCTCTGCTCAGGCAAGGCCGGGACTGGTAATGAGCAGAGACGGGGAAATGAGCAGCCTTGGTGCTTCTCCTCTTGAGGGCCCTCGGCTGGGGTTAGGGATGGTTGTTTAGCGACAGCCCTAATTCATCCAGGGGACCGTCGAGCCAAGGCCCCCCGTTCCCACCAGGGAAGGAGTGCTGAACTCCTCAGTGCCGGTCAGAGCTTTCATTTGTGAGGATTTATTTGGACACTTTTTCTTGAAGGGGGTTTTGTTCTGAGGTAAACTAGGGACATTCCTCTGATGGGAATTACCACTGGAATGAAAGAAGAGCTATGAGAGGTGGGGGGGGGAATGGGATGGGAGCTGCAACTTGGGGCTCCTGCCCACCCTATTCATGGATCAAATTATTCCAGAACAGAGGCAGGATGACCAAAGAGAAGCTGCAGAAATGGGCCTTTGTTTCATACTTGGCAGAGAGTACAGGAGGCCTTTTTCTCTTTTTCTTTTTAAATTAATTTATTAATTAACTTATTTTTGGCTGCATTTTGTCTTTGTTGCTGTGCGTGGGCTTTCTCTAGTTGCAGCGATCGGGGGCTACTCTTCATTGCGGTGCTCGGGCTTCTCATTTCGGTGGCTTCTCTTGTTGTGGAGCACGGGCCCTAGGCATGCGGGCTTTAGTAGTTGTGCCGCACAGGCTTAGTTGCTCCGCGGCATGTGGGATCTTCTCGGACCAGGGCTCAAACCCGTGTCCCCTGCATTGGCAGGTGGATTCTTAACCACTGAGCCACCAGGGAAGTCCCCTTTTTCTCTTTTTAAGTCTTCCTAAGTCCCAGCCATTGTGCTGCCCCCCGACGTGACCCGCTCCTGAGCCCCTCAGAAGTGGGGCTGAAGGAGATGAGTCAGATTGCCTGCAGGCACCTGCCCTGGCTTGTGAGTTAGGAATTTCTGCACTGTTCCCATTGAGCTGCCTCCCAGAGCTGTCCTGTCCCATCCACTCTGGGGAGGGAACACACCGTTTAGTCCTGCAGTTGCTTTTGACGGTTGAAAGCACTAAGCAGTAAGGCCATAACAGTCTGATTTTCCATAAGATTAAAAGAAATGAGCTGCAGCATTTTAAGAAAACATGATTTCCTCGGTCAGTTACTTCAAATGCTTTTCAAGGAGGAAAGCAATGAAAGAAGCAGAGCCTGGCTTGTTTTAAATTCATCTCACAATGTGAGTTTACAATTAGAGGACTCTTCTTAAGGGCAACTAAAGAAATCAATTTTCAGTGAACTTCTAAGTGGAAAAAAAAACCATAAAGCATTCAACTGCACAGTAAAACCCCACCTTGAAGATAGAAGAATGCTGAGCCCACTGGGACATATCCCGGTAGCACAGGTCCTGGCAGCCCTGCCCTTAGCAGGTGTGGCACTCTGCTTTCCCTGCTCAGGGTGGAATTTATACCCATTCAGCTGGGACTGTCCCTGATGGACATCAGTCTGATCTGTAGGCACCAGGTGAGCTGAAACTGCCCCAAAGTTCACAGCTTCTACCTGAGCCTTTTAAAAATTTTTTAATAATGTCCAACAGCCTGATATACAAAATCAAAGACTAGTCTGTGTCATGGGGTGATGAGCCTTTTCTAGTTTCCATCTCCTATAGTCTAGAAATCCAAAATGCCTTCTTGAGGAATTTCCTCCTCTTCTTTCTTAAAAATCCCAAGGAGAAAAAAATCGGCTGGGGTTCAAGATGGTGGACTAGAAGGACGTGCGCTCACTCCCTCTTGCGACAGCACCAGAATCACAACTAACTGCTGAACAATCATCGACAGGAAGACACTGGAACTCACCATAAAAGATACCCCACATCCAAAGACAAAGGAGAAGCCACAATGAGATACTAGGAGGGGTACAATCACAATAAAATAAAATCCCATAACTGCTGGGTGGGTGACTCACAGACTGGAGAACACTTATATCACAGAAGTCCACCCACTGGAGTGAAGGTTCTGAGCCCATGTCAGGCTTCCCAACCTGCGGGTCTGGCAATGGGGGGAGGAATTCCTAGAGAATCAGACATGAAGACTAGCAGAATTTGATTGCAGAACTTCGACAAGACTGGGGGAAACAGAGACTCCACTCTTGGAGGGCACACACAAAGAAGTGTGTGCGTTGCAACCCAGGGGAAGGAGCAGTGACCCCAAAGGAGACTAAACCAGACCTACCTGCTAGTGTTGGAGGGTCTCCTGAAGAGGCAGGGGTGGCTGTGGCTCACCCTGGGGACAAGGACACTGGCAGCAGAAGTTCTGGGAAGTACTCCTTGGCATGAGCCCTCCTGGAGTCCGCCATTAGCCCCACCAAAGAGCTGGGTAGGCTCCAGTGTTGGGTTGTCTCAGGCCAAACAACCAACAGGGAGGGAACTGAGCCACACGCATCAGCAGACAAGTGGGTTAAAGTTTTACTGAGCTCTGCCCACCAGAGCAACAGTCAGCTCTACCCACCACCAGTCCCTCCCATCAGGAAATTTGCACAAGCCTCTTAGATAGCCTCATCCACCAGAGGACAGAGAGCAGAAGCAAGAAGAACTACAATCCTGCAGCTTATGGGGAAAAAAAACATATTCACAGAAAGATAGACAAGATGAAAAGGCAGAGTGTTATGTACCAGGTGAAGGAACAAGATGAAACCCCAGAAAAACAACTAAATGAAGTGGAGATAGGCAACCTTCCAGAAAAAGTATTCAGAATAATGATAGTGAAGATGATCCAGGACCTCGAAGGAAAATGGCGGCAAAGATTGAGAAGGTGCAAGAAATGATTAGCAAAGACTTAGAAGAATTAAAGAACAAACAAACAGAGATGAACAATACAATGACTGAAATGAAAAATACACTAGAAGGAATCAACAGCAGATTAACTGAGGCAGAAGGACGGATAAGTGACCTGGAAGACAGATGGTGGAATTCACTGCCATGGAACAGAATAAAGAAAAAAGAATGAAAAGAAATGAAGACAGCTTAAGAGAACTCTGTGACAACATTAAACACAACAACATTCACATTTTATGGGTCCCAGAAGGAGAAGAGAGAAAGGACCTGAGAAAATATTTGAAGAGATTATAGTCAAAAACTTCCCTAACATGGGAAAGGAAATAGCCACCCAAGTCCAGGAAGTGCAGAGAGTCCCAAGCAGGATAAACCCAAGGAGAAACATGCCGAGACACATAGTAATCAAATTGACAAAAATTAAAGACAAAGAAAAATTATTCAGTAAAAATTGAATAATTATTAACAAGGAAAATTATTAACAAGGAAAAATGACAAACAACATACAAGGGAACTCCCATAAGTTTAACAGCTGATTTCTCAGCAGAAACTCTACAAGCCAGAAGGAAGTGGCATGATATATTTAAAGTGATGAAAGGGAAGAACCTACAACCAAGATTACTCTACCCGGCTAGGATCTCATTCAGATTCAATGGAGAAATCAAAAGCTTTACAGACAAGCAAAAGCTAAGAGATCTCAACACCACCATACCAACTCTACAACAAATGCTAAAGGAACTTCTCTAAGTGAGAAACACAAGAGAAGAAAAGGAGCTACAAAAACAACCCCATAACAGTTAAGAAAATGGTAATAGGAACATACATATCGATAATTATCTTAAACATGAATGGGTTAAATGCTCCAACCAAAAGACACAAGATCGCTGAATGGATACAAAAGCAAGACCCATAAATACGCTGTCTACCAGAGACCCACTTCAGACCTAGGGACGCATGCAGACTGAAAGTGAGGGGATGGAAAAAGATATTCCATGCAAATGGAAATCAAAAGAAAGCTGGAGTAGCAATACTCATATCAGATAAAATAGACTTTAAAATAATGTTACAAGAGACAAGGAAGGCAACTACATAATGATCAAGGGATCAATCCAGGAAGGAGCTACAACAATTATAAATATATATGCACCCAACACAGGAGCACCTCAATACATAAGGCAACTGATAACAGCTATAAAAAAGGAAATCAACAGTAACACAATAATAGAGGGGGACTTTAACACCTCACTTACACCAATAGACAGATCATCCAAAGAGAAAATTAATAAGGAAACACAAGCTTTAACTGACACAATAGAACAGATATATTTAATTGATATTTACAGGACATTCCATTCAAAAACAGCAGATTACACTCTCTTCTCAAGTGCACACAGAACATTCTCCAGGATAGATCACATCTTGGGTCACAAATCAAGCCTTGGTAAATTTAAGAAAATTGAAATCATATCAAGCATCTTTTCCGACCACAATGCTATGAGATTAGAAATCAATTACAGGGAAAAAAACTTAAAAATACAAACAAATGGAGGCTAAACAATACGTTACTAAATAACCAAGGGATCACTGAAGAAATCAAAGAGGAAATCAAAAAATACCTAGAGACAAATGACAATGAAAACAGGACGATCCAAAACCTATGGGATGCAGCAAAAGCAGTTCTAAGAGGGAAGTTTATAGCAATACAATCCTACCTCAAGAAACAAGAAAAACCTCAAATAAACAATCTAAGATTACACCAAAAGGAACTAGAGTGAGAAGAACAAACAAAACCCAAAGTTAGTAGAAGGAAAGAAATCATAAAGATCAGTGCAGAAATAAATGAAATAGAAACAAAGAAAACAATAGCAAAAATCAATAAAACTAAAAGCTGGTTCTTTGAGAAGATAAGCAAAATTGATAAACCATTAGCCAGACTCATCAAGAAAAAGAGGGAGAGGACTCAAAACAATAAAATTAGAAATGAAAAAGGAGAAGTTACAACAGACACCAAAGAAATACAAAGCATCCTAAGAGACTACTACAAGTAACTCTATGCCAATAAAATGAACAACCTGGAAGAAATGGACAAATTCTTAGAAAAGTATAACCATCCAAGACTGAACCAGGAAGAAATAGAAAATATGAGCAGACCAATCACAAGTAATGATATTGAAACTGTGATTTAAAATCTTCCAACAAAGAAAAGTCCAGGACCAGATGGCTTCACAGGTGAATTCTATCAAACATTTAGAGA
>NW_020173758.1:968576-1010186 GCF_003031525.2 Neophocaena asiaeorientalis asiaeorientalis | reverse complement strand
GCCTTGGTAAATTTAAGAAAATTGAAATCATATCAAGCATCTTTTCCGACCACAATGCTATGAGATTAGAAATCAATTACAGGGAAAAAAACTTAAAAATACAAACAAATGGAGGCTAAACAATACGTTACTAAATAACCAAGGGATCACTGAAGAAATCAAAGAGGAAATCAAAAAATACCTAGAGACAAATGACAATGAAAACAGGACGATCCAAAACCTATGGGATGCAGCAAAAGCAGTTCTAAGAGGGAAGTTTATAGCAATACAATCCTACCTCAAGAAACAAGAAAAACCTCAAATATAAAGAAATCATAAAGATCAGTGCAGAAATAAATGAAATAGAAACAAAGAAAACAATAGCAAAAATCAATAAAACTAAAAGCTGGTTCTTTGAGAAGATAAGCAAAATTGATAAACCATTAGCCAGACTCATCAAGAAAAAGAGGGAGAGGACTCAAAACAATAAAATTAGAAATGAAAAAGGAGAAGTTACAACAGACACCAAAGAAATACAAAGCATCCTAAGAGACTACTACAAGTAACTCTATGCCAATAAAATGAACAACCTGGAAGAAATGGACAAATTCTTAGAAAAGTATAACCATCCAAGACTGAACCAGGAAGAAATAGAAAATATGAGCAGACCAATCACAAGTAATGATATTGAAACTGTGATTTAAAATCTTCCAACAAAGAAAAGTCCAGGACCAGATG
This sequence comes from Neophocaena asiaeorientalis asiaeorientalis, assembly GCF_003031525.2. Classification (NCBI taxonomy): domain Eukaryota; kingdom Metazoa; phylum Chordata; class Mammalia; order Artiodactyla; family Phocoenidae; genus Neophocaena; species Neophocaena asiaeorientalis. The sequence goes on along the minus strand of NW_020173758.1, from coordinate 1,009,469 downwards.
GCTTCACAGGTGAATTCTATCAAACATTTAGAGATGAGCTAACACCCATCCTTCTCAAACTCTTCCAAAAGATTGCAGAGGAAGAAACACTCCCAAACTCATTCTCTGAGGCCTCTATCACCCTGATACCAAAACCAGACAAAGATACTACGAAAAAGTAATATTAAAGACCAATATCCCTCATGAATATAGATGCAAAAATCCTCAACAAAATACTAGCAAACAGAATCCAACAACACATTAATAGGATCATACACCATGATCAAGTGGGATTTATCCCAGGGAAGCAAGGATTCTTCAATATACACAAATCAATGGATGTGATACACCATATTAACAAATAGAAGAATAAAAACCATATGATCATCTCAATAGATGCAGAAAAAGGTTTTGACAAAATTCAACACCGGTTTATGATAAAAACTCTCCAGAAAGTGGGCATAGAGGGAACTTACCTCAACATAATAAAGGTCATATAAGACAAACCCACAGCCAACATTGTTCTCAATGGTGAAAAGCTGAAAGTATTTCCTCTAAGATCAGGAACAAGACAGGGATGTCCACACTCACCACTATTATTCAACATAGTGGCTGAAGTCCTAGCCATGACAATCAGAGAAAAAAAAAGAAATAAAAGGAATACAAATGGGAAAAGAAGAAGTAAAGCTGTCACTGTTTGCAGATGATTAGAGTAATGGAAATAAAAGCAAAAATAAAGAAATGGGACCTAATGAAACTTAAAAGCTTTTGCAAAGCAAAGGAGACTACGAACAAGATGAAAAGACAACCCTCAGAATGGGAGAAAATATTTGCAAATGAATCAACAGGCAAAGGATTAATCTCTAAAATATATAAACAGCTCATGCAGCTCAATAAAAAAAAAAAGAAAAATACCCAATCCAAAAATGAGCAGAAGACCTAAATAGACATTTCTCCAAAGAAGACATACAGATGGCCAAGAAGCACATGAAAACTTGCTCAGCATCACTAATTATTACAGCAATGCAAATCAAAACTACGATGAGGTATCACCTCACACCGATTAGAATGGAGGTTATCAGAAAATCTACAAACAACAAATCCTGGAGAGGGTGTGGAGAAACGGGAACCCTCTTTCACTGTTGGTGGGAATGTATATTGATACAGCCACTATGGAGAACAGTATGAAGGTTCCTTAAAAAACTAAAAATAGAACTCCCATATGACCCAGCAATCCCACTACTGGGCATATACCCAGAGAAAACCGTAATTCAAAAAGACACATGCACCCCAATGTTCATTGCAGCACTATTTACAATAGCCATGTCATGGAAGCAGCCAAAATGCCCATCAACAGATGAATGGATAAAGAAGTTGTGGTACATGTATACAATGGAATATTACTCAGCAATAAAAAGGAACTGGGGGGGTGGGGGGGTGTGACGAATTGGGCGATTGGGATTGACATGTATACACTGATGTGTATAAAATTGATGACTAACAAGAACCTGCTGTATAAAAATGTAAATAAAATTCAATTTTAAAAAAAACCATGTGGGCTTCCCTGGTGGCGCAGTGGTTGAGCGTCCGCCTGCCGATGCAGGTGACACGGGTTTGTGCCCCGATGTGGGAAGATCCCACATGTCGCGGAGCGGCTAGACCCGTGAGCCATGGCCGCTGAGCCTACGGGTCCAGAGCCTGTGCTCCGCAACGGGAGAGGCCACAACAGTGAGGGGCCCACGTACTGGGGAAAAAAAAAAAAAAAATCATGGGATGCAACAACCTCTATTCCCCTCAGTTGTTTCTCATCCGGAAGGAGAACCCTGTCCTAAGGGAACTGGAGATGAGGGGAGTGAATTATCATTATTCAGTCCCGTAATTTAGAGATGAATCAGTGTGAGGCCTGGAAGGTTTGTACGGTCACTGATGAGTTAGCAAACCCTATTAGCACTTAGAATCCATTACAAGAATAATGTGAGATCGTCCTCCCCACCTCACCCCCAACAACATGCCAATCACTAGAAAGAAGGAAGGGTGGAGGAGGGAGTTGGGCATCTGCTCTGACTCTTCCAGTTTGGAGTGCAAGAAATAAATATTTATCCAGGTCAAATCAAAAGAAGACAGGTTTATTATAAGAAGTGCGCAGTAACCTTGGAAAAGAAACAGAATATGCAGGGAATGTTCTCAACTACTCTTCTTCTGCTCTTCTACCTTTTACCATGTTCTTTCCCTCTGTTCAGTCTTATTTTTGCTCCTGGCTTCATGCTTTGGGTTTTACCTCCCCCTCCTACCACCTTAACTTTGGATTCTAAGACCACGGACCCTGCGTGGTCCAAGCTTCATCTGCTTCTGAATGTGCCCCTTCCGGGTTCCACTCCTGGTGCTAACTTAGCCTCTCGATATTTTTAGTTGAAACTCCTGGGTGAGCCCATCATCTTGAACTAGGTCATGTCAGAGTTTGCTGGACAGACTATATGTGACCCTGAGTCAACTGCCTGTCCTGGGCCATTTCCTGTGGCTGGAGGAGAGCCTTGGGGAGGGGCAAGAGAAAGAGAATCCTGTGTATCAGGTATGACTAAGGTGGACCCTTTAGCAGAAGCCCCCAATTGTCTAGTGTTTAATGTGAACAGCCCTTTGGCCCTGGCTGAATAAGACAGCACCAGTTTTTGGCAGTCTGTATTGGATTGTAGGCAAGCATCCTAAGAAATTATTTCATTTTGCATGAAATCTGTTTCACATCCAAGGGTACAGACGTGGACAAACTGAAATGCTTTCAGTGTTCAGTGAATTGACCGTCTTTGGGAAGGACCAAATCTAAGTGAGGCGCTAGTTTGGGTAGTCGCACAGAACTAAAAGGCTTAGAGTGTCTCAGCTTTTGACGTAGGAGTCCTGGTCCTGCTGGAAGGAGTCTTCTAACTCTACTTTGGATCCAAGGAATTTTGGAGAAATAAGAAGACCTCTGGGTCAGGATCAAGGGAGAGAAACTGTCAAAGCTAAGGGTCCGGCCAAAGGAGAGCATGATGTGCTGTGCCAGACAGCCGGGGCTCTCCCCACCCTGCCCCTCCTCTCACTCCCACATGCCACACACCCTCGTCAGATGACTTCATCCATCCTTAAAGGAAGGTCTGACTATGACAGTTTGTTCTTTTAGAAAAATCACATTTGGGGGCTGTAAGTCCTAGCCTCCTTGTAAGAGTTATGCTCTCACACTTCTCAGCCTGGTCCCCACAAAGAAAGGAGAAAAACCTTGTGCTTCATAAAGGAGAAAAACCTCCTGTGTTTCTCCTCTCTACACTCTGCTGTCAATACTTCACTTCTGACACTCAGAACACTTCCTTTCTGGTCACTTCCCTCCCCTTGGTGTGTGGGTTTTTCCCCACACCAAGAAATTCTCAGACACCAGCTGGGTGTCCTACAATTTACTCAGTTCTGACACTCTCTCCCTGGAGATAGCGTCAGATCCCACAGGTTAAGGACTCAGTCCCCCGCTTCAAATACCAATCGCAAGTCCGGATTGTTACCTGTGTGTTACCTGTGCTAAACCAGAGGTTCCCATGACCCCCTACTCGGGTTCACTTAATTTGCTAGAGTGGCTCAGAGAACTCAGGGAAACAGTTCACTTACTGTTTACCCATTTATTAGAAAAGGATATTATAAAGGGTACAGATGAATATCCAGACGGAAGAGATGCATAGAGCAAGGTATGTGGGAAAGGGTGTGGAGCTTCCGTGCCTTCTCTGGGTGTCCCACTCTCCCAGCAACTCCGTGTGTTCACCCCAGAAGCTCTCTGAGCCCCCATACATTTGGGATTTTTATGGAAGCTTCATCACATAAGCATGACTGATAACTCTATTTCCAGTTTCTCTCCCTTCTCTGGAGAATGAAGGGGTGGAGCTGAAAATTCCAAAGTTTCTAACACATGGCTTGGTCTTTCTGGTCACCATCCCCCATCCAGGAGCCCACCAAGAGTGACTTCATTAGAAAAAAGATGCTCCCATCACCCAGGAAATTCCAAGGGATTTAGGAGCTCCGTGTCAGGAACTGGGGTCAAAGACCAAATATTAGATCAAAAGATGTTCCTAATGCTTTTCTCACTGAGGAAATTAAAAAGGTTTTAAGAGCTCTGTGCCAGGAACCCAGGACAGAAACCAATATATATTTTTTCTATTATCTCACACTGTGCTTCTGACCACTGGCTATAGATTGGAGGTTCCCATTGCCCCCTCTTTGGGTTCAATCATTTGCTAGAGCTGCTCACGAAACTCAGGAAAACAATTTACTTACTATATTAACAATGTATTATAAAAGGATACAACTCCGGAACAACCAGATGGAAGAGATGTATAGGACAAGGTGTGTGGGAAGGGGGCACGGAGCTTCCATGCCCTCTCCAGGTGCACCACCCTCCCAGCACCTCCAGGCGTCCACAAACAGGAATTTTTCCAAACCATGCCTCTTGGGTTTTTATGGAGGCTTCATTCCAAGGCACAATTGATTAAATTATTAGCCATTGGCAATTAATTAACCTCCAGCCTCTTTCCCCTCCCTGGAAGTGGGAGGGGAGGAACTGAAAATTCCAACCCTCTAATAGTGTGGTTGGTTCCCTTAACAACCAGCTCCCATCTTGTGTTTATCTAGGGGCTTTCCAAAATTCGTCCCATTAACATAAAGTCAGACGTGGTTGAAAGTAGTTTGTTATGAATAACAAAAGATATTAGTTTCATGTTTTTACTCTGAAGCTATTTCAAGAACTGAGGACAAAAATCAAATATTATAACAAAAGATACCAGGACTTCCCTTGTGGCACAGTGGTTAAGAATCTGCCTGCCAATGCAAGACACACGGGTTTGAGCCCTGGCCCAGGAAGATCCCATATACCGCGGAGCAACTAAGCCGGTGCGCCGCAACTACTGAACCTGCACTCTAGAGCCCATGAGCCACAACTACTGAGCCCGCATGCCACAATTACTGAAGCCCGCGTGCCTAGAGCCTGTGCTCCGCAACAAGAGAAGCCACCACAATGAGAAGCCCGCGCACCGCAAGGAAGAGTAACCCCCTCTCGCCACAACTAGAGAAAGCCCTCGTGCAGCAACGAAGACCCAACATAGCTATAAATAAATAAATAAATAAATTTATTAAAGAAAAAAAAAAAAGCTGTAAATCATTAGGATTCCAAGAACCACAACCACTTGATTGTGTTTGCCAGAGAAGCCATCATGGAAAAATTTGAAAAGTCTTAAAGGGCTTTGCCTCCACATAAATTGTAAATGCAGAAAGGGCAAAAGCATAAGTGGGGGGACTGAATGCAGAAATGAATCTGGCCAGTGAATTGAGATACACTTTCCATATATCCCATTTTTAAAAAAGAGCTTGCTTCTTAATTAAATGAAACGTACAGAAAGGGTGCATATTATTAGTGTACAGGTGGATGGCTTTTTACAAAGAACACGGCTGTGTAACTGGCACTCAGAACAAAGAAAACCAGATTATCACCAACTGCCCGGAAGACCCACTTAGACTTCTTTCCCAAAGGGCGATCCCAAACTGATTATTTTGCCTGTTTTTATGTTTTCTGTAAAAGGAAGTACATAAAATTCCCCCTTTAGTATCTGTCTGCCTTCACTCACCCTCATGTTTGAGAGTCACCGTATTGATGCACCAGTGAGGGCTGTTCCTTCCAACCCCTGTAATGCACTCTCCACTATGGGGAACATGCCCCAGATAATTCACTCTATTATTGATGGGTGTTTGGGCCATATAGTGTGAACCAATGGTTATTGTTTGGTCTGGGAAAGTTTTAAAAAAATAATCATGTATTTGAGAGAGACAAGTCAAGCTTTTTTTTTTTTAAATAGTCATTTTTAATTTATTTTACTTTTGGCTACATTGGATCTTCTTTGCTGCTCACAGGCTTTCTCTAGTTGCGGTGAGCGGGGGCTACTCTTCATTGTGGTGCGTGGGCTTCTCATTGTGGCGGCTTCTCTTGTTGCGGAGCACGGGCTCTAGGCGTGCGGGCTTCAGTAGTTGCGGTGTGTGGGCTCATTAGTTGTGGCTCATGGACTCTAGAGCACAGTTGTGGTGCACGGGCTTAGTTACTCTGCGGCATGTGGGATCTTCCCGGACCAGGGCTCAAACCCATGTCCCCTGCATTGGCAGGGGGATTCTTAACCACTGTACCACCAGGGAAGTCCCAAGTCAAGATTTTTATGCCAACGTAGACAAAGAAAATAGAGGGGCCACTTCACTTGCTTAGATCTCTAGCTTTGTTCTGTTCTGCTTCCCTGCTCCAATTGCCAGACCCAGGAGAAAAAAGTGAGTCATGCTTCTGAGAACATAACTGTTACAAGGAGGATGAGATTTGGCATCCCAGAAAATGAGGGGAAACCTTGGGTCTGTAGGAGTGGACATAGGAAGTTGCACATGTGTGTAAACTTCAGAGAAGCCCTCTGGTCCCTGGAAAATCCTCTACAAACATCTCAGAGAAGCTGGGATGCTTCACTCCACCCCAGGTTACTGTAACTTCAGTCTCCAGTGTGTCAACAAGTGAGGATATCCTGCCACCTCCCCGCTGCCGCTCCAAAACTCTCAAGAGAAAGTGAGATCATGAGATGCGTATTTGATTCAACAAACAATGAGGCTTAATGAGACAGATTTACCTTTCTATTTTCAACATACCTATGGCCAAAACCTTCCCTAGCATACAGCTCATATCTTTCTCCCTTCTTCAAGAACACAACAGTCACCCTGCTGGAGATCTCTTTTGGGAACTTGCTGTTCTCTGCTCACCACGTTTCCAGTAACTTGAGGTCAAGCTAGCTTATTTCCACACAGTTTCTGTCTGGGCAGAGCGGTTTAATATATTCCTAAATGCTTTAGTGAGGAAACTCTTAAAATTTTACTCTCTGATCACCAGTATGTAAATTCAAAGTGCCTTTGGGATCTAAAGAAAACAAGAGTGCTCATTTGAAGGAGTGAGACTGGGAAAATACAAGGAAGTGTAGTGTTTAGATTCACTGGAAAGACTTTTAAAATATTTATATTAGTATCAAGAACTTACTTATGTTTCATTTCTTGGCAAGGCTTTGAAGAAATTATATGTATATCCTCAAAGATTTTAAGCATTATTTCACAAAGCATGTGTTACGGTTTATAAACACAAATGTATGAGATGACTTCTTTAAGAATTAAGGCTTTAATTGTATTTTTTGGGTCTTCGTTGCTCCATGGGGCTTTCTTTAGTTGTGGTGGTGCACGGACTTCTCATTGCAGTGGCTTCTCTTGTTGGGCTCTAGAGAGCAGGCTCAGTAGTTGTGGCACACTGGCTTAGGTGCTCCACGGCATGTGGGATCTTCCCAGACCAGGGCTCAAACCCCGTACACCTTTTATACTTGTTTTTTTCCAAACTTTGTAAGCACCCCAATGATGCATTGGTGGTTTCTAAAAGGACATCTGGAAGACAAATTAATGGCTTCTCAGGTTGAGCGGGTACCTATTCCGTGGTTCAGGAGCTTCCGTCTCCTGATAAAGTCCATGGAGGGGCTTAAAGTACAAAAATACGATGATAAGGTTTTTTTCCCAGTTTTACTGAGAAATTGGCATACATCACTGTATAAGTTTAAGGCATCCAGCATGACAGTTAGATTCACATATATTGTGAAATGATTACCACAATAGATTCTGCTAACAGTATCTTCTCATGTAGATACAATAAAAAGAAAAGAAAGAAGAAAACAAAAAAAGGAAAAAAAAGTTTCTCCTTGTGATGAGAACTCTTAGGATTTACTCTCTTAACTTTCCTATACATCATACAGCAGTGTTAGCTCTAGTCATCATGTTGTAAATTACATCCCTAGTACTTAGTTATTCTGTAACTGGAGTTTGCACCTTGCCAACACCTTCTTCAATTCCCCCTCCCTCCACCCTCTGCCTCTGGTAACCACAAGAGTCTGATCTCTTTTTCCATGGTTCTGTGAGTTTGAGATCACATAGTATTTGTCTTTCTCTGTCTGACTTACTTCACTTAGCATAATGCCCTCAAGATCTATCCATGTTGTTGCAGATGGTAGGATTTCCTAATTTTTTTATGGCTGAATAATATTCCATTGTATATATATATGTGCCACTACTTCTTTATCCATTCATTCATCAATGGACACTTAGGTTGTTTGATGATAAGATTTAGAATAGTTATAATATTGAAAAGAATTATAAAAATATAACAATAATTTATAATGTGCTGTGTGGACCCTGAAAACATAAAAGAAATAGAGAGTTCTCCTTCCTGCCTATGACTGTCAGTTCTTTAAGCCAACATCTTCTGTGCTTTTAACTTTCTGTGCCAGTCACTGTGTACTTTAATGCATTTTCAAAATTAATCTTCACAATGACTCTATGAGGTAGATAATAGTATCTTCCCTATTTTACAGATGAGGAAACTGGGCTTAGAGAGGTTAGCACCTTGCAGAAGTTACGAGGTCATGAGTGACAGAGCTGGAACTTGAATCCCACCCTGGCCTGCAGCTTGCACCTCCACCTCTGCTATGTCCACTGCCCTTGTACATGTAAACTGCCCATGAAGACTGACATCGAGGCCAGATTAGACTGAACACAGAGGCACCACCATGTCCGGGAAAGTCAGAAGCTTAAATTGCTAACTCCGAAGGTGAGGACAACTTCCACTGAATTTATTGAAAATAATGAAACCTAGTTCTCTAACAACTTAGGGGACAATGTCAGTATTAAAATTTGGTTGTTTTGTCTCTCTTTTTTAAGCAGGTGACATGAAGGGAATTCCATTTGGAGAACAAGGACTATTATGTCCATTGAATGTCTACTTTGTGCTGCTAGGTGCTAGGAATAGAGAAATTAACAAAACTGGTTCCAACATCAAAACATATAAACATGGGCTATTGCATCTGTGACACTGGGCAAATGATTGTTTTGCCTCTTAAGACTGCATTTACTATGAATACCTAGTCAATCTCCTTAGAAAATAATTCACGATGGACCCCTCTTTGTTTAAACTGCTAACGTGAGTTCTTTCCTAACATTTATGAGTATAAGAATGCAAATATTTTGTTCCTTTAAAGGTTTATTTGCAAGTTTTCTGAGTGAACTATAGGATTAATTTTCTCCTGCAAAGTTTTCCCACATTTATGTAACTCTCTCCTCCCATCTTGCCAGGTAGAGCAGCCTTGAGGTAAAATCAAGCTCAGAAATAAACTTTTACTTAGGCAGGATCCACACTCCACTCCCAGTGAAACAGAATTCTAGAAGGTGAGAGCCAAAGTAGTAGAACTAACCATGTAGAACAGCTGATCCCATTTCTTTTTTTTTTTTTTTTTGTGGTATGCGGGCCTCTCACTGTTGTGGCCTCTCCCGTTGCGGAGCACAGGCTCCGGACACGCAGGGTCACCGGCCATGGCTCACGGGCCCAGCCGCTCCGCGGCATGTGGGATCTTCCCGGACCGGGGCACGAACCCGCCTCCCCTGCATCGGCAGGCGGACTCTCAACCACTGCCCCACCAGGGAAACCCCCCATCTCTTCTTTAGAAAATGGAATTACTGATACTCTGAGAAGCTAAGTGGCTTGCCTACTGTCAGAAAAAAATAGCCAACAAATCCAAGATTTAAACCCAGGCCATCTTTTTTTCTACAACCCTATAGTTCACATCAAGTTCAATCCTATGGTCAGAAAAGCCCCTGGTGTGAGCTCTGACCCGTCACTTTGCACAGTACTGGGAGCAGGCAGATTCTTAGTGAAAGTTGGTTGAGTAAATACAGGTGAGGGGACTCCCAGCTTCTGGTCTAATCTCAGCTGCCTCCCCATTAGCCCTCTCCTGTGCTGCATCTCCCCTACTTTCTTGGACTAAATTACTCAACAATGTTAATACCATCTTGCCTGAGCAGCCATAGCAAGGACAGCATCCAAAGAGATACATATATCACCTGGGCAGAGGTGGAGACCACTCAGAGCTATTTAACCAGCTCATTTACAAGGATATATTGACCCCTAGACATGCCACACAGATGCTGAAACAAGAATTTTTCAGTAGTAGGGGTTGGTGGCAAATCCAGGGCATAGAAGATTGAGAGAAGTGAAAGAGAATTGGACCAAAGCACCCAAGAATGCAGAAGCTGGAGAAAATTGGTGACTTAACGGACTTGGTCACACAGCTGGTTGGTACCAGAGTGGGGATCTGAACTCTGGCATTAAGATTAGTGTGGGGGCTTCCCTGGGGCTTCCCTGGTGGCACAGTGGTTGGGGACCGCCTGCCGATGCAGGGGACCCGGGTTCGTGCCCCAGTGGGCATGTGAACCATGGCCACTGAGCCTGCACGTCTGGAGCCTGTGCTCCACAATGGGGGAGGCCACAGCAGTGAGAGGCCCTTGTATCGCAAAAAAAAAAAAAAAAATTAGTCTGGCAGCTTCACATGCTGCTGTTCTCCCAATAGACCAGAAGCCATAGTGCCTAGTTTGCGAAGTGCTTACCGACGGGTAAAGTGTGGTACAGAAGTATAAAGGGCAAGGGACAAAATAAGATGCATATAATCAGTGAAAATGTTTATGGAGTGTTGGACCCTTGTTGTGGACTAAACTGTGTCCCTCCCAAATTCATGTGTTGAAGCCCTAATCCTCAATGTGACTGTATTTGTAGACAAGGCCTTTAGAGAGATAATTAAGGTTAAATGAGGTCATCAGTATGGGGCCCTAATCAAACAGGAACGTTGTCCTTATAAGAAGAGGAAGACACAACTGGAGCATGTGTACACAAAGGAAAGGCCGTGTGAGGACACAGCAAGAAGGTGGCCATCTGCAAGCCAAGGAGAGAGGCCTCAGGAGAATCTAGACCTGCTGGCACCTTGATCTTGGACTTCAAACTTCCAGAGCTGTGAAAAAACAAATTTCTGTTGTTTAAGCCACCTAGTCTGTGGCAGTTTGTTATGGCAGCCCGAGCAAACTAATACAGCAAAGATGAACAACAGTGAGGGACTTCTGTGGACAAATTCTATCTCAGTCTCCTTCTGCTCCAGGCTTGCCTAGGCCCATGGAGGAGATGGGGAACTGACACATGTAACTGAACCTTAAGCAGGTATTTTCAAGTTAATCAGGTCCATGCTGAAACAAACAAGTAAAAAGACATAAGTAATGATTCATCAGTAGAAAGCCATGAACAATTTACCTTTTTTCTGTGGCTTATCTGTTTGAACATACTTTAATTGCCTTGTCTCCTTGGTAGTTTTACAAGAACAAATATTTGTCTCAGAAAACTCATTTCTTGAAAACTTAGAACAAATCTAAACTATTTGGGGCTTTAGATCGTCAATGTTTAGAAAATAATAGTTTATGTTAAGAAAAGGATGGATTTCACTGGAAGAATCTGTAGGAGATGTCAGCAAAAATGGCAGAGAAAAGACCTCTGTAATAATCTTTTCTATAAAAGCAATGAGAACACTGGCAAAAAATTGTCAGAATCAACTTTTTTCAGAACTCTGGAAATTAATCAAAGACTTGTGGCAATCTGAGAAGAGTTTATTCAAGAAAAAGGCTGAATCTCAGAAAGAGCAGCAAGCTTTGTGACATTTTAACTTGCTCTCTTTCCCCTCCCCAACTCAACGGTAGCTTGATAATCAACAGCCCACAAGCACAGTGGCAACCACTGGAGGGGGCAGAATGGGGCTGGAACTCCTTCAAAGCCCTATTCCCAGAGAACTGTTATTATTTGATCTATCTGGAGGTTCTTGGAAGACCCCACTCACAAAGCTGTCTTTATTTAAATTGACTTGGAGCTTATTCATTATGAAAAGCCTTTCCCCAGAGGCATTAGTTGAAAACATTATAGCTGTCTAAGGTGGCAAATAACATTTGGGTCAAACAGTAGACTAACCAAATAGCTTAAAAGAAAAATCTGGGGAATGAGATGTTTGAAAAGCTCTGGCATGTTCCTGGGAACCTAGAATGTTACATGCATGCCCCAGGCTGTGCACATGCTCAGAAAAGACCCAAGAAGGCCCAGGCTGACCTTGAGGCTCTGCACAAGCAGGAAGTGAAGGCTGACAGAGTTGGACTCTTCCTGTTTGAATGTTGAAGGTGTGCCCCAGAGACTCACACAGAGCTCCTCAGCAAAGACTGTGAGACATACCGGTCCCAAGAATTTAATCACGTTTCTGTTCAATCATTAACTGACCATGAAGTTAAATGACCAGAAACTTTAGTAGCCACACAAAACAAAGTATACAGAATTAAACTACAGAATTATTTCAGAAAAGTCACTAAACAAATCAGCAACAACAATAAATGCTGAGAGGGGAGAGAATGATTTCTAGTTATCACATTATATTTTTTAATGTCCAATTTTCAACATAAAAATTATGAAACATGCAAAGAAACAAGAAAATATGGCCATACTTAGGGGGGAAAAAAATAGTCAATAGAGACTGTCCCTGAGGAAGCCCAGATGCTGGACTTACTGGACAAAGGCTTTAAATCAGCTATTTTAAATATGTTCAAGGAACTAAAACATAACTACATAATAAATACAAAAGACAATATAACTGTGTTTTTTGTTTTTAACTATTTTTTCCCATTTGACATAAAAGACAACTGCATAAAACAATAACTATAAATTGGTTCTACAGGCATACCATGTATAAAGATGTGATTTGTATGATAACAGCAAAGGAGGTGGAAGAGAATGGAGCTATATAGGAGTAAACTTTTGTATACTTTTAATATTAAGTTGTTATTAATTCAAACTAGATTGTTATAAGTTAAGGTGATAACTGTAACCCCCAAGTCAACCATTAAGAAAATAACTTTTGAAAAATCTGTGGTACAGATGATTAAATCCAGCAAAGCCTCACTAGTATATACAAAACAGTGGTAAAATCGGTATGAATTAGTGAAATCACTAAAGAAAGGAAATTCTTCATTGAGGACATCATTTTATTCATTTCTCAATACACAGTAACTAGAAGAGCATACAAGGTATTCTTTCATTCACTTTAGACTGAGGGTCTTTGATGTGTCAGGTACCATTTGATGCTGCAAAATAGAGGCTTAGCTGAATCTGTATTACTGAAGGGCTTCTTCATGGACCCATAACTTCTAGCAAGTTGTCTATTTCTGTTCTTTTAATTTCCTAATGGCTCGGGTCTCCCTTGATAGTCTCTCTCATTAACCATCTTCAGATCTAATCTAATCTATTTATTCACTCAGCAAATATGTGTTGAGCTCCTGCTATGTGCCATCCATCGGCGATAACAGTGGTGAACAAGGCACATGGAGTTCTTGCCCTCCGGGCCTCAGGGAACTTGCATGTACTGTCATGTTGTGCAGTATGTGTAATGTAACAGCAGCAGGTGAATGTGCTAGGAAGAAAAACAAAACCCAGGTATAGGGAAGGGGTGCTTTCAGATAAGCTGATCAGGAAAGAAGGTGACATATGAACAGAGACCTTAATGCAAAGATCTGGAGAAGGAGAGTTTTAGGAAGAGGGAACGACTGCAAAAGCTGAGGCGGAAATGAGCTATGCCTGTGAGGATTAGGAAGGAGGCGGGTGTGAGTGGAGTCTCTTCTTTAGACATATATCTTGGATTCAACCTGCCCTCTGTGCCTCCTACCGCAACCCCGTCCTTAGCTGTAGCATCACATCTAAGTCACTTTGAAAATCTTTTCATTGTTCTTGCCCCAAGTCTGTGTCCCACATAATTCATCCTAAACTCCACTACCAGAAAAATTTCCAGAACACTTTCCTCTTGTCACCTCACAGTCAAGGAGTCCCAGTGACCTCCTACAGCAGCCGAGCCCTCAGCTCCTCCACAGCATTTACTGGTTTACAACTATGTGCTGGACACTTTTCTAGGCACCATGGTGACACCAATGCACCACGAAGACCAGCTTCTTGCTCTCATAGGGCTTAACATTTCCAAAGGATACGGCAGACACTAGACAAATACCAAGATAATTTCGGATGTAAGTGCCAAGAAGAAAACAGAGAAATGGTGACAGAGGGGGTGACCTGAGGAGGTCTGAGGTGGTCCGGAAAACCTGGTCTGTTCCAAGAGTGGGAAGATCAGGTGCCTAGGCCCTAACATGGGGCTCTGCAGGGGCTGGCCTCAACGCCACCTCCTTGGGGAAGTGTCCCCAGTACACCAGGGAAACGAGCCACCTCTCCTCTGAGTGACTAAAGCAGCGTCCATTCTTCTGTCCAGTGACTCTCAGATGGACAAGTTTGTCTCCCTTCTGTAGACCACAAGTCCATCGAGCAAAAGAACCCTACCTAATTCTTACCAGGCCACATGGAGTACTGTGAGCCACTGATGACCACCTGGGAAACTGAACCGAATCAGGCCCAGTGTCCTAATCTGGCAGGTGGAGTCACGGAGTGTCGAGGTCTAATCCAACATTAATTCACATTCCCAGCTCTTGTTAGGCCAGTATCCTGTCTGCTCCTGCCCTCTCCGGGGAAAACTTGGCAAAGTTTACAAATTTTAACAAATCAATATTACGTGAATATAAATTTCTGGAACACAAGTTATTGTTTGCCTAGTTAGATAATTCTCTCAAGAATGAACATGCTTTACCTGCTGGATTGATTTAGTCAACTCTTTCAAAAATCGTTTAAACTTTTGAAATTGATATTGACAACAGTGACTTGTGGACAATGCTTTATCTTGACTTAGTAGTTTTGTTTAAAGATGTTTACTGAAAGACTATCACTGATCTATTCATTGAATTAATATTATTAATAATATTATTTTTAAGCACTTCTATGTGTTAGGTATGGTACCTATTCCTGGGTATACAAGAGGGAATAAAATATACACATTCTGTTGCCCCTATAAAGTTTACAATCTTGTCAGGAATACAGGTTAGGAGACAAGAAAAGAGACAAATAAATGTATAATTATGGCTTGTGATGCATACTATTAAAGAAACAAACAGAATACAGGACAGAGAATAACAGGGAGAATTTTGCATAGTGTGGTCAGGAAACACCTTACCTTTAAACGTTCACTCAGCTGTGCAGAAAAAGAGATGGATCTCACAGCTTTTATTAAATTCTAAATAATTTTCTTAATCCTGACAGGTAGTTTCCAATGTCCTGTGGCCATTCTACTTTTATACATTCTTTTTAAAAAGATGCTTTAGCTTTGCCCTACAACTAATCACCACTCACTGTGTGTTTATAGTATGTTATCATTATAAAGTAAGAATACTCACCAAGGAGATGATGCTCCGTTCTTCATGTCCCTGAAGCATGTTCTTTACCATTCATTCAAGCTGCATAGAGCGACAGTGTGTTTCCTAATGACATCCATCCCTCTGAGTAGTTGGAAGCATGCAGACTGCTGAGGGCTCACCGTGGTCAAATCCCACAGCCATACAGAAGAAGCCCTTTAGGTCACACAAGTTCACCTGGTGAGAATATGGTGTCTGTGGAACATCTGGGGGACATTCAGGTTGGAGCTCCGTGACCACGTCAGTCCCATGGCCGCGGGCTTCATTCCACCCTTGACCAGTGGCTTCGCAGCCCTGTGCTATGGGTCCTGTGGGGACCACAGGAGAGTGCAGATTAATTAGAGCAGATGCTTCCTGACATCATGGAGTTAATACAGGAGGGTGCTTATGAGTCCAATTAAATGGTTCCTTCTGAAGCAGCTCCCCTCATCTTCTCAGGAGGAGGAAAAGGAAACACAGGAGCGTGAGAGGCACGAAGCAGCCATGGATAGCTGTGTCTGTGCACGCCCAGCCCAGACAGAAATTATTGTGAATTCCAGCAAGCAAAGAACAAATGTGGAGCATCCCTCCCTGCATTCCTGAAGGGAATGTGGAAATACTAAGAAAGAGAAGGACACTCAGATAGTCACAGAACAGGACTTCTTTGACAGAGATTACTGAGCTGGTTTTAAGCAATTTGAGGTGCTATGAGCAGGAGCTATAGGGTTGTTGGACGACTAGCAATTGGTGGTTCATCAAATAAAAACAAAGTGTTTCTAATCCAGGTCTGAAACAGGTGAGGAATGACAAGAAGTGCAATCAGGGAGTCGGGCAGAGACCCCTGCGTGGTGCTGAGTGACCCAGCTGTGCAGCCATTGCATTTCTCTTCAAATAAGGACCTTAGATATAAATCTGTCATTGGTATGAGAGCCTATAATTCCCATAAACATTCCTCACCAAGGTTGGATTCTTCCCTTTATTCATTCATCAAAATTAGTTGAGCACCTACTATGTGCCAGGTACTATTGCTGCTTTGTCTTCAGTGCCTCTCAAGGTAACAGAGGCAGTCTCTGCCCTCACAGAGCTCACATTCTAGTGGGGTGGGACGGGGAAGACAGAAAATAGACTAATAAGCAAGTGCTATGAAAAGCAATAAAGCAGGTAGTAAGGGGGTGAGGGTACAGGGTGATGAGAAGGGGGCCTTCAGAGAAACCCTTTTTAAGGGCTATTATATAGAGAGGTCAAGAAGGGCCTTTCTGATAAGTGACATTTGTATAGAAATTATAGGGTAAACCCTGGGAAGGTGTAGGGGAGAGGATTCCTGGCAGAACAGAAGCAAGCATAAAGTCCCTGGGTCAAGGCGTGTTCTTGGCACGGTCAAGGAACAGCAAGAAAGCTGTGTGGCTGAGCAAATGAGGGAGAGAATGGTAGGAAATGTGGTCGGAGTTGTAGGCAGGGGCCAGATCATGTGCGGCCACAAAAAGCCTGGGATGGGAGCTGTGGAAAGGTTTTGAGCAGAGAAGTGATGATATCTAATTCAGATTTTAAAGGGGTCACTCTGGCTGTGTGTGCAAAACAGAGAGGAAGCAGGAATAGCCCAGGGAGGAGACGAAGGTGGTAGATCATTAACATGTTATTAACATGAGATTCCCAATCCATACCAGGAAGCCCAGGTCAAGGTGAGTTAAGAATGAGTTCCTGAGTCACATTTCAAAACTGTAGAATTTCAGTTAATCAGAAAGTCAGTGGGATGCAATAGTCTTATATAGTAGCCACTAGCCACATGTGTATACTGACAACTTGAAATACAGCTAGTCTGAATTGAGATGTTCTATGAGTATAAATCACACTGAGTTTCAAAGACCTGGTACCAAAAAAGAAAGAAAAGAAAAACCCCCAAACCAGAATGTGAAACATCTCATTAAAAATTTTATACTACACTAATTACATATTGAAGTGATAACATTTTGAATATACGGGGTTAAATAAAACATACTCTTTTCTTTTTCTCTCCTCAGAATCTTTATTATATAATAGCAGGCATACCACATGTTAGCCTTTTATTAGATATCGTATTGTTATAGGGCCCAGTACCCTGTTAGCCCCAGAGTGTAAATGCTTGATCTTGGATTGAAAGGAAGGTCATGAGTGCCAAGCTGTTGGCAAGTTGCTCTCAGAATTATCAAGTTCGTCTTAATATGGTCATTCATAGACCTGCAACCTGTAGACAAGTTGCGATAAAAAGAATAATGGGCTTCTCTTCTCAAATGAGATAATTTAGCAAAGTAATGACAAAGGAAAGTAATCTCACTTATATTAGGACCACATTTTCCAAATAAAGTCAAAGCCTTTGGTTACAGGCTCTTCCTTTTTTTCCTGTTACCTCTGGCCCCAAGGCCTGCAAATCACTTTCCTGTGACAGAGTTCAGTCCTGAATATCCCCTGTTGTTGATGGATGTAAACGTGACTTGCCTTAGGGCTCATGGAATCCAGATATTAGGACTAAAGTTTATCTCCTCAACGGGAGGAAGCAAGTCCTCCCCAGACTTGGAAATATCTACTCTGGAAATTAACTTCACCTATTTCTTTTTACTTTATAAAATGGAGCTACTAGAAATTTTAAAATTAAAATTTGTGGCTCACATTATATTTCTATTGGACATCACTGCTATTAGGAACTGAATTATACAAAGAAATCCTTTGTGATTTAAGACTTGAACATTTTTCTAAAATGTGTTGTCCATTTTCTGGTTTTAATAAACAAAGTTATGCAAAGTATAGCTAATGTAATTGGATTTACTTTAATTAATGGGGTGAGTGCGTCAGTGATTCTGCATCACCAAAGCTTTGTTCTAAATGTCTCTCAGTGGTCCCGTTGTCCGGAAGACGGTAAAATGGCCCTTCCACACTGACTTTGCCCTTGGAAGGGCGCCTGGCCTGGGGTCCTCAGCTTCACAGGTTCAGGACACAAACTTGATAGGTCTCCTGGCTGAGATCCTAGGGACACATTTCTCAAGAGTTGATATGAGAACAGTGACTTTCCAGAAGGACAGGCTTTTCTGGGCCACTCTATCTGGCTTCTTGCTAATTTATCTTTTCACCTCCCAAAGGTATCTGTGTCATGGGTTGGGCCCCAGAGCCAGGTGGGGCAATGCAAGCTACAGTGCGGATCCACTGCACAGGGGCCAAGGGGTTCTAAAGACGAATGGCTTTACACAAGCGAGGCTGTGGCATGGGAATGGAGTGGGCAGACCTCGCAGAGACAGCCACTAATGTGAGCTCACCTCAGTCTGCATCTCTCCCAATCCTACCATGACTTCCCAACATCTCATTTCCCAGGAGTGATCAAGCTCTAGAGGGACAAGGCAAACTGTTCAGGTTCTCTAGAGGTGGCCACACACACTCAGAAAACAACTTACCGATTTATAGGAAGAAACAAGTCGTCAGGAATCAGAATATTTGGGTCAGAGCATCACTTAGCTCTGCTCTCCGTGAGAGAGACTGCTCAGGAGAGCCAATCCATCAGTATTTGGAGGTTGCTTGGTAGGCAAAGACTGAATAGGGGAGATAGAAGGGTGTCCCGAACATTTGGAAAAGGGAGAAATGGGTACCCTCTGAAGGGTTAAACCGTAAAGCCAAATCAGTGGGTCAGAGAAGCGCCATTTCTATTGCTTAGCTTGGAGTAAATATTCAAGAAATATTTATGGTCTGCATGCGTGTCCAGTCTAAGCGTTAGTGAGACAGAATGATTCCCAGGGCAGAGCAAGATTTGTCGGAAGTATTAACATACTTCACGGACTGAGATTCCTGTGTGTTACTGAATTCCACTGCCTTCCAGTATAGTCCTCAGCAGTGAGTACAAAGAATCACGTTCCAGTCTAAGATGACCAACTTGGAATCTGAGAGTCCAATCAGCTGACCACAGCCTCACACCTTGGACAGTTGTGTGGACTATAGGTGTAGAGAAGAGAAAGACACTAAGCTGAATGTTTACTTACCCAAAGACAGCTCTTGGATGTTTTTTAAATGTAAGTCTCTATTATCAGCATTTTAATGTGTAAAAATATAAAACCAGTGTTGTGGTTTATTCACACATGCTGTATGATCAGGCCATTCAAGATGGCTGTTCTCTTGTTCTCTGTACATCCTCTGCTCGACCACTGCCTGCTTCACTTATGCCCCACTCACATCACTGACCTTCCTGCATGCTGACCCCAGGCCCCAGCTACTGATTGTTTTTGTAATCAGTATTTCATATAACTTAAAAAAAAAGTTTTATTATTTCTAAATTTATTTTATCTTTATTGAAGTATAGTTGATTTACAATGTTGTGTTAGCTTGAGGTGTACAGTATGTTCTAGCTTTAGATCAGAATTCTCCACTATGCTTATCAAAGGGGTG
The DNA here is from genome assembly GCF_003031525.2 of Neophocaena asiaeorientalis asiaeorientalis. Taxonomy (NCBI): domain Eukaryota; kingdom Metazoa; phylum Chordata; class Mammalia; order Artiodactyla; family Phocoenidae; genus Neophocaena; species Neophocaena asiaeorientalis. Next base: position 989,867 of record NW_020173758.1, on the reverse strand, counting down.
GTGAGGGGCACGGCCCTCTGCTGGTTTCCCTGGTAACTGATGAGCCAATCGGTCATCAATTCCCCCTATAACTGATAACCATCCCTTCCCCGAAGGCTACCTCCCGGTCTGCCGCACACAATGGGGGTGTCGCTCCAGGACCTTGCTTTCAGGCGTGTAAACTCCTCCATCCTTTAAACCACTGATGTCTATGTCACTGATCCTGGGCTCTTTCTTCTTGAAGCTGGGCAAGTACAAGCCTTGTAGGCCTGTGGGGTGCAGCCCAACACGTGAGTTCCAGAAATATTTATTGAACATCTGCTATGTTTCAAGCCCTGTTTTAAGTGCTAGGGACATATGTTAGTGGAAAAAACACACAGAGATATCTATTCTCAAGGAAGTTACAGTCCAGAAGGGTGTGTAGGAAAGAGATGATCGTCTTTTAAGATGTCTCTTAATAAATGTAAGTTTTAAAAATTATGTAGTATTTTGGAAAGAGATAAGTGTTAGTTTAAATTTTTAAATGACAACAGAGTAGGGTAAGGAGAATCAAGGTCCTTGACGGACAGATTGCAGAACTTAAAAGGCTGGATTGAGTGCTGTCCAGCTTATTTCCATTTTGAGCCCAGGCCCAATGAGAGTAAACAGGTGACCACACATGTTCTTTAAGGCTAATTTGCAAAACCTGCAGACCAGGGAAGAAAGCTGAAAAGAGAAGCTAAGTATATTGATCACATCTATTCTAAATAAGGGCAATTTCCTGTGGGCCCTCATTGCATTCTCATTAGGAGCTGCTTTGGGACCAGTCCCAACATACATGCTGCTTGTTGAACTACTGTTCAGAGTCAGAAGTACTTTGTCTCTGCTGCTATTTATCCATTTGCATTCTGACAGACCAGCAACTCCTCACACCTGTGGCCCACACTTTCCCACCTTCCCTTTTCAAAGGATAGGAAAGGGAAAGGCTCATTTCAGCCTCTGAAAAAGTCCCTTGACCACCTCCCATGGCTAAAGCCCCTCTTTGATGAGGGTTGAAGTTCTGTGCCTCTTAATCTCAGAACATCTCAGTCCTTATATCTGTGATAGCTCATTGATAAAGCTGTGCTCCAGATTCTTTCCTAACCATGCTTTTCAAATCTATGCAAACCAGCACTTAATCATGTGGTCTGAGATAAAGGATTCCTCTTCTCCCACATTTCCCATTCATCTTCGTGGGTTTGTTTTTTAGAAGATCATAATGTGAGCTGACTGGCTTACATTTTCCCTTTTAAGAAGTAAAAACAATGGCTAAAAATATTTCAGAGTTATTAAATAAAATTAAGTGAATGCTATAACTTGCCCATTCCCCCAAACAGCAGCAATTAGTTCCTTTCAAGGGAACTCAAAACAAAAGCATAACCCTAACGTGATGCTTTAGAGTTTGGTTCAAGCTTGATCAAGCATATACTACCTCTCATAGTGGAAAACACCTGTCTAGTCCCTCAAGGTCAGACATTCAGGACCTGTATTGCTGTCAACACCATCCAATACTTATCAGACCTGAGCTCAGAGCTATGCAATTCTGCATAGCTATGATGCATTCCTGATCACTTCCTTTTTATATCTACCCTGAACCTAGCTCTGGGTGCACACAGGTGGTGCTACTACATCCTGGGAGCAGGACTGCCTCCCTGGGTCCATGGAGGAGGGGCAGACGACAGTGGGCACACTAGCCAAAGTGGGGGCGGGGAGGGTGGTGAGGAATACCCCAGCTTCTCCCTTCCTCTTGCCCGCTGGTCTTCTACCAGTTCCTCCCAACGACTGAATTTAGCAGCTAGAAGGCAAGGGAGCCTGGGAAATATACGTCCCTACCTCAAAGGGCTGCACAGAGAAGGACCAATCTTGAATCTAAGCGCAAACATGCGCTGTGCAAAAATCAACAACGTGGTGGTAAATACGCTGCAAATATGGCAACGGGCGGGTTGGGATGGGGGAAGGAGGGGCTGAAAGTTCTACTGTAGCCGCTGATTCGAGAGGAGTAGGTGGCACACAAAGCCTCTCTTCTTCTCATCCCTAGCAAAAGTGATTATCAAATACTTTAAAGCATTTTTAGAAAAGTGAGGAAGAGTGTCATAATGGGTTAAAATCCAGGAAGCATAAGCTCCAAGGAAGTATTAAAGAATAACGCATGCTTGGTGTGCAAAATAGAAGATTTAGAAGCAGAACAGAACTAACTGCTTGTGGATACAACTCATTATAATAAAGCTGGTCTAGAAGGTTGGAGACTAAAAGCAGCAGCTGACTGAGGAGGAGTTCCCAAATTAGGACAGAGTCAGCCCCGGCTCCACAGAGACTGGAAGGATATATATCAGGACCCCCACGCGTCTCGCTCCAGGATTGCAGAGGGCACTTCCCAGGCTGCCATTATGCAAGGCCTTCCCATCCCTGGGGTGAGTAATCATCATTTAGTCATTCATTCCACAGACATTTCTTGAACCCCTGCAATGTACCGGGCACTATCCTAAGCACTGCAGAGAAAAAAGCAGACAAATAATAGGAACACCCCAAGCCTTAATGGGAGTCAGATCAATATAGTCCACCCTATATTGAGGGAGGGAGGGGTGTTCCTGGCAGGGTGTGGTCAGAGAGGACCCTCCATCCCTACGTCCTGGGTTACTCCTCATCCTGGTAGACACATTTATGGCAGTTAAACATGCAACAGGGGGCTTCCCTGGTGGCGCAGTGGTTGAGAGTCTGCCTGCCGAGGCAGGGGACACGGGTTCGTGCCCCGGTCCGGGAAGATCCCACACGCCGCGGAGCGGCTGGGCCCGTGAGCCATGGCCGCTGAGCCTGCGCGTCCGGAGCCTGTGCTCCGCAACGGGAGAGGCCACAGCTGTGAGAGGCCCGCGTACTGCAAAAACAAAAACAAAAACAAAACAAAACAAAAAACATGCAACAGGGACACATCTGTGTCATTAATAGAGATACTACTATAAAGAACAATATTTCCTCCTGGGTTCTAGTTTATTCAGTTTAATTCAACAGACGTTTATTGTGTGCCAATTCTACGCCTGGAACTGGAGCTACAGAGACAAACATTTTCTTCAAAAAGCATTGCTCCTGCCCTCAGCAGAGTAGGAATGGCAAATCCATGCCGTTTCAGTCCAGAAACTGCTGCCAGACACCTGAGTCCTCTGCAGGTTCATGCAGAGGGTGGGAAGTGATCTCCCCACCAGCTCGGAGTGGTGGCGGTACTGGCCAGTGCAAAGTGAAGCTGACCTGTGCCGGTTCTGCAGCCCTCCGCTCACTACATCTGAGGGCTGATTTTCAAGAAGGGAAAGCCTTTTTGACTTTGCCTCATAAAAAGAAGTCCAGCGCTCTCTTCGGCAGCACATACGGTAAAATTAGAGAGATACAGAGAAGATTAGCATGGCCACTATGTAAGAATAACGTGCAAATTCAAACAAAGCGTTTCATAGTTTTATAAATAGGTGGAGCACAGAGGATTTTTAGGGCAGTGAAATACTCTGTATGATACCATAATAATGGATACATGGCATTATACACCTGTCCAATCCCATGGAATGTACAGCATCAGGAGAGCACTGTAATGTAAACTACGGACTCTGGGTGATAATGTCACTGTGGATTCACCTACTACAACAAATGTCCACTCTGGTGGGGCATGTTGATCACAGTGGAGGCTGGGGGTGGGAGCAGGGGGCTTATGGGAAATCTCTGTACCTGCTGCTCAATTTTGCTGTGAACATAAAACTGCTCTTTAAAAAAAGTCTTAATTTAAAAAAAAAAAAGGACTAAAAACAAACAAACTAAAAAAGAAGGTCAGGCAGCTGAGTAAACTCCCTGGAACAGCCAGCCAGCCAGAGACAGACAGGCTCCTGAACTGCTCTGCAGGGGCCTGAGGAAGTTGGAACAGTTCCACATGGGGCATGGGGGGCCTCCTAGTCCAGCTCTGTCTCCCCATCTGGCAGGGGCAGGGAGTGCAGGCCAGTATACTGTAGTCTAGTTCTCTCCTCTTACACTAATGCTTTGCAAAAAGCACCCGAGTAATTTATCCCTGCATCGGCAGGCGGACTCTCAACCACTGCGCCACCAGGGAAGTCCAACTTAGTCCAATCTTATCATTTACTTTCTGATTTATTAATAAGTAGAGGGAAATATATCTGAACAAATTTCTTTCTTTTTTTTTTTAGAATGTGAGCACATTATCTATATTCTCTGCATTCCTAGTTTTCAAATCACTGGTACATTTTATTTTATTTTAATAAATTTATTTATTTATTTATTTATTTACCTCTGGCCGCCCCGGGTCTTCGACGCGGTGTGCGGGTCTCCCATGGCAGCGGCCTCCCCCGTAGCGGAGCACAGGCTCCAGGTGCATGGGCCCCAGCAGCCGTGGCTCGCAGGCTTCAGAGCGCAGGCTCAGTAGTTGTGGTGCACGGGGCCCAGCTGCCTTGCAGGAGATTTCTGTGTATTAATTTTGTATCCTGCTACTCTACCAAATTCATTCATTAGCTCTAGTAGTCTTCTGGTAGCATCTTTAGGATTCTCTGTGTATAATATCCTTTCATCTGCAAACAGTGACAGTTTACTTCTTCTTTTCTGTTTTGGATTCCTTTTATTTCTTTTTCTTTTCTGATTGCTGTGGCTAAAACTTCCAAAACCATGTTGAATAATAGCAGTGAAAGTGGGCAAACTTGTCTTGTTCCTAATCTTAGAGGAAATGGTTTGAGTTTTTCACCATTGAGAACGATGCTGGCTGTGGGTTTGTCATATATGGCCTTTATTATGTTGAGGTAGTTTCCCTCTATGCCTACTTTCTAGAGAGTTTTTATCATGAATGGGTTTTGAATTTTGTCAAAAGATTTTTCTGCATCTATTGAGATTATCGTATGGTTTTTATCCTTCAGTTTGTTAGTATGGTGTATCACATTGATTGATTTGCATATATTGAAGAATCCTTGCATTCCTGGGATAAACCCCACTTGATCATGGCGGATCATCCTTTTAATGTGCTGTTAGATTCTGTTTGCTAGTATTTTGTTGAGGATTTTTGCGTCTATGTTCATCAATGATATTGGCCTGAAGTTTTCTTTTTTTGTGACATCTTTGTCTGTTTTTAGTATCAGGGTGATGGTAGCCTCATAGAATGAGTTTGGGAGTGTTCCTCCCTCTGCTATATTTTGGAAGAGTTTGAGAAGGACAGGTGTTAGCTTTTCTCTAAACGTTTGATAGAATTCACCTGTGAAGCCATCTGGTCCTGGGCTTTTGTTTGTTGGAAGATTTTTAATCACAGTTTCAATTTCAGTGCTTGTGACTGGTCTCTTTATATTTTCTATTTCTTCCTGGTTCAGTCTCAGAAGGTTGCGCTTTTCTAAGGATTTGTCCATTTCTTCCAGGTTGTCCATTTTATTGTCATAGAGTTGCTTGTAGTAATCTCTCATGATCCTTTGTATTTCTGCAGTGTCAGTTTTTATTTCTCCTTTTTCATTTCTAAATCTCTTGATTTGAGTCTTCTCCTTTTATTTCTTGATGAGGCTGATTAATGGTTTATCAATTTTGTTTATCTTCCAGAAAAACCAGCTTTTAGTTGTATTGATCTTTACATTGTTTCCTTCATTTCTTTTTCATTTATTTCTGATCTGATCTTTATGATATCTTTCCTTCTGCTAACTTTGGGGTTTTTTTTTTGTTCTTCTTTCTCCAACTGCTTTTGGTGTAAGGTTAGGTGGTTTATCTGAGACTTTTCTTGTTTCTTGAGGTAGGATTTTATTGCTATAAACTTCCCTCTTAGAAGAAGGGGAGTTTTTGCTGCATCCCATAGGTTTTGGGCCATCGTGTTTTCATTGTCATTTGTGGCTACTTTTTTTAAAATTTCTTCTTTGATTTCTTCAGTGATCTCTTGGTTATTTAGTAGTGTATTGTTCAGCCTCCATGTGTTTGTATTTTTTACAGTGTTTTTTCCTGTAACTGATATCTAATCTCATAGCATTATGGTCGGAAAAGGTACTTGATATAATTTCAATTTTCTTAAATTTACCAAGGCTTGATTTGGTACACAAGATATGATCTATCCTGGAGAATGTTCCATGAACACTTGAGAAGAAAGTGTATTCTGTTGTTTTTGGATCGAATGTTCTATAAATATCAATTAAGTCCATCTTGTTTAATGTGTCATTTAAAGCTTGTGTTTCCTTATTAATTTTCTGTTTGGATGATCTGTCTATTGGTGTAAGTGAGGTGTTAATGTCCTCCTCTATTATTGTGTTACTGTTGATTTCCTTTTTTATAGCTGTTATCAGTTGCCTTATGTATTGAGGTGCTCCTGTGTTGGGTGCATATATATTTATAATTGTTATATCTTCTTCTTGGATTGATCCCTTGATCATTATGTAGTGTCCTTCCTTATCTCTTGTAACATTCTTTATTTTAAAGTCTATTTTATCTGATATGAGTTTTGCTACTCCAGCTTTCTTTTCATTTCCATTTGCATGGAATATCTTTTTCCATCCCCTCACTTTCAGTCTGTATGTGTCCCTAGGTCTGAAGGGGGTCTCTTGTAGACAGCATATTTATGGGTCTTGTTTTTGTATCCATTCAGTGATCCTGTGTCTTTTGGTTTAAGCACTTAATCCATTCATGTTTAAGATAATTATTGATATGTATGTTCCTATTACCATTTTCTTAACTGTTATGGGGTTGTTTTTGTAGGTCCTTTTCTTCTTTTGTGTTTCCCACTTAGAGAAGTTTCTTCAGCCTTTGTTGTAGAGATGGTTTGGTGGTGCTGAATTCTCTTAGCTTTTGCTTGTCTGTAAAGCTGTTGATTTCTCTGCTGAATCTGAATGAGCTCCTTCCCAGGTAGAGTAATCTTTGTTGTAGGTTCTTGCCTTTCATCACTTTAAATATGTCCTGCCACTCCCTTCTGGCTTGCAGAATTTCTGCTGAAAGATCAGCTGTTAAACTTATGGGGGCTCCCTTGTATGTTATTTGTTGCTTTTCCCTTGCTGCTTTTAATATTTTTTCTTTGTGTTTAATTTTTGATAGTTTGATTAATATGTGTCTTGGCGTGTTTCTCCTTGGATTTATCCTGTATGTGACTCTCTGCACTTCCTGGACTTGATTGATTCTTTCCTTTCCCATGTTAGGGAAAATTTCAACTATCATCTCTTCAAATATCTTCTCAGACACTTTTTTTTTTCTCTTCTTCTTCTGGGACCCCTATAATTCAAATGTTGGTGCATATAATATTGTCCCAGAGGTCTCTGAGACTGTCCTCTATTCTTTTCATTCTTTTTTCCTTATTCTGCTCTGTGGTTGTTATTTCCACTATTTTATCTTTCATGTCACTTATCCGTTCTTCTGCCTCAGTTATTCTGCTATTGATTCCTTCTAGAGAATTTTTAATTTCATTTATTGTGTTGTTTATCATTGTTTGTTTGCTCTTTAGTTCTTCTAAGTCCTTGTTAAATGTTTCTTGTATTTTCTCCATTTTATTTCCAAGATTTTGGATCATCTTTACTATCATTACTCTGAATTCTTTTTCAGGTAGACTGCCTATTATCTCTTCATTTGTTAGGTCTGGTGGGTTTTTACCTTGCTCCTTCATCTGCTGCATATTTCTCTGTCTTCTCATTTTGTTTAACTTATTGTGTTTGGGGTCTCCTTTTTGCAGGCTGCAGTTTCATAGTTCCCATTGTTTTTGTTGTCTGCCCCCATTGGGTAAGGTTTGTTCAGTGGCTTGTGTAGGCTTCCTGCTGGAGGGGACTGGTGCCTGTGTTCTGTTGGGTGGGACTGGATCTTGTCTTTCTGGTGGGCAAGGGTGTGTCTGGTGGTGTGTTTTGGGGTGTCTGTGAACTTAGTATGATTTTAGGCACCTCTCTGCTAATGGGTGAGGTTGTGTTCCTGTCTTGCTACTTTTTTGGCATGGCGTGTCCAGCACTGTAGCTTGCTGGTTGTTGAGTAGAGCTGGGTCTTAGTGTTGATACAGATATCTCTGGGAGAGCTCTCACTGATTGATATTATGTGGGGCCAGGAGGTCTCTTGTGGTGCAGTGTCCTGAAGTCGGCTCTGCCACCTCAGAGGCTCAGGCCTGACACCAGGCCAGAGCACCAAGACCCTGTCCACCACATGGCTGCTAGTGCTAGAGGGTCTTCTGCAGAGGTGGGGGGTGGCTGTGGCCTACTGCGCGGACAAGGACATTAGCAGCAGAAATTCTGGGAAATACTCTTTGGCGTGAGCCCTCCCACAGTCTGCCATTAACCTCCCTGAGTTGTCATTTTAATATACCTTAATTTAATGACGCCAAGTGCGATTGAAAAGATAAAATAGCTCTCCACCCAGAACTGACCACTCCTGTCTCGAGCACCAGCAGCGCTTTTTGTTCTATCTTCGTCTAGGACAGCGTCTTCTGCGTTATAGCACGTATTTTTGCTTTCACCTCCCTAGGTCCCCTTGAGGGTAGGGGGAATATCTTGGTCTTCCTGGTGCCCCCGCAGTACCTTGCCCTGAGCTGGCGCATAGTGGGTGCTTAGGGTAGGGTGCTAGCAGGCTGGATCATGGTCAAATATACATGCTCTGGATTCAAATGACCTGCTTTGAGCCGCCAGCTCTGATGCATCCCTGTGTGTGATCCTGAGCAAGTTTCCTTAGCCTTGCTAAAGGCTAAGGTGGAGGACTTACAGTACCTGCTTCTCAGGATTTTCATGAGAAGTAAGTTAGATAATCCTAGTGCACGGTAAGCACTCAAAACCTCCTGTGGCTAAATCATGATGACGTAGACAGAAAAGCTTATCAATGCTGGTAAAACAATTAGTACTTCCCTGTGAAATGTTCCTGCAAAGGGAAACCTACTCATTTTAGACCGGTGTTTAGTACCGATGGGAGTGTTAGGAGGTGGGTATGAGGAAAAACTCCACTACGTATCCAGTATTGTCAAGAAGGCTTTAAGGAATTGAGGTTTCAGGAGCTCTTAGTTGAAGGGAGCTTGCCTGGGAGAGTCTTATAGGTAAGTGAGAGGATCCCAGAAAATTGCTCTTCGCCGCGCTCTCTGAACTCCGCCTCTCAAGTTCTCTCCTCCCCAAAGCCCTTCCCAGAACAGCACATTGCTGCTGAACTTGAAAAGGGATCAACACCAAGGAGCAGGTTCAGAGACTGTCATGCAGTCATCTGCCTCCCAGTCTTGCCCTAGGGCATTGCCCACCCTGTCTCCAATGTGTAATGTGCCCCACAGGTGTACCTGATTACGTTATTCTGCCCTGGGAGCTGTGTGCTCATTGTGTGTCGACTGCATGGCTGGATCTCAGTAATAATGGACATTGCTAAGCCTGCAATATCTAGAATCAATGCATTTGCCAATGCGGAAATAAAATAAGCAGACCCACAAGCGAATGGCCTGTAATATCTGAGTTAATTCTAGTGACAAAGAAATGGTGAGTCTGGGTGCTTTGAACCATGTCAGTTTAGAAGGTATATTCACAGAAACTATGAACTATAATCTTAGAAGATAAATATTAAAAACTTTAAAAAGTAATTTGAAAAGAGTAATATTTGATACAACTAGTATATATCAGCCATGAATATAAGCTCTGGCCCACATTTCCAAGTCTCTAAGAAAATGAAAAATGGACTATGAGGTTTGGACCACTGTTCCATTGTGCCCATTTTACAGGTAGGAAAACTAAAACCCTGAGAAATCAAATGGCTTACATACCTGCATACATGCAGACACAACACATAAATTTCTCTCTCCTGGGGGAAGGAGTGCATGCCACTTTTCCATGACCACTTTTGATTTTTAAGACTCAACCATTTCATGAGGCCTCAAAATCCAGTGTGCTTTGCTCTTGGATTAACAGTGCTATTTGAATTAAAGGCTTAACTTGTTCTTAATCTTCTTTTTGAAATGCTGACTTAGAGAATCAGCGCCCTGCCCATCAGGTCCCAGGCACAGATGAAGCAAACAGCCAGCATGCACACTTTAGCAACAGATAGAGCCTGGGTCGGAGATCTGGGGACCAGTTTGTCATGGCGCCTGTGTCAGAGCCAGCATACCAGGGTTAGAGATCAAGGCAGAGACAGAGATAATGGAGGTTATCTGAGGAGGCACCAGATAGGATCAAGAAAGAGCATCGTGGCCACAACCAAGACTTCAGTGACTGCAGCAGCCCTCTTGGGTAATTCAGAGTGGGTGGACTTTTCCGTGAAGGAGAACCAGAGATGGTGCCTTTCACACACTTGCTGTTATTGTTATCCCTCACTGATGAGGCTGTGGTAACCATCCCTGCCCCACTGGGTTAACAAGCAGCTGGGAATCAGAATCTATGAGTATTGCCCGGCAGAACTGGATTAATATTTCCAGTCATAACATGACCTTTCTGCCCTATGTAGACAGAGGTAAAGTGACTTTCTCAGGCATGGGGACAAGGCGCTCCTTTCCCTCTCTCGGGGTATTTGGGGGCAGCTGGTGAGAGCTTATAGTTCATGGCCATACAATCAGCTCCCAGCTCCTCTCCATTATGACAAGAAAATTCTCTCCATGTGATCCCACAGCTCCCTGACATCCCATACACTATCTCACTCAGCTCCTCCTGCCCCCGTGGGGTTTTTCTCTCCTGGCTGCCCTTAATGATGATTGGAACATTATTGCCACGTGTTAATCATGTTTCTGATGGGAGGAAGGGAGAGGGCCCAAGGTGATTTTTCCTAGCATCAGCCTCAGTCATGGGTTCTCAGGCACCATCAACATTTTTCAAAGCAGCTTTAAAGGTGATGCAGAAATGACCACATAGGCAGGGCACAAGACTAGTGACGGTTTAATAAGCAAAGCCCAGACACCCAGGTGCTGGTGCCACCTGACCTGCTCCCAGAGGCAGGCTCAGAGATTGGCATGAGGCAACCTAGCCTGGGTTTGGGGAAGTGACGCCCACAGAGGAGTCAGGTCTGTGATGCAGGCAGCCCCTGGATCCCACAGGGAGGAACTCAGCTGAGAAGCCTCCCTCCTGGGCTCTCAGGTAAGGAGCAACCATCCTACACAGACAAGTGGAAATACAAGGGAGTCCAACAAGTTCCCTCTTGAGCCTGGACATTTGCATCATGTGTGAGAAAAGGCATGTGGAAGGCAGATAAGTGGAGGTGATTACGGTTTAAACGAACTCATCAGCTCCATTATGCCATAGCAAGAAGTAGGTCAGAAGGGTCCTCCTGACCCAAACTCTAGTTTATTCATCATAATCATGACCCATGTTTCTTAATGAGTAACAGAAATGCTGAGGGACATTTATTTCATGCTGTCAAGGCAAGAAGAAGCCATTTTCAGGTAGCATCTCTTTTTATTCTGCGCTAGAGAGGGGAAAAAAATCTGAATGTGGAAAAACATTAAGGACCATATGAGTTGGAAACAAAGCAAAAGAAGGAGCCCTTTATTCTTGAATAAGACCAGGTTTTGGCTTAGCTTTCATTTGGAAATTCCCTTTTTTTCGAAGCCTGGAACTTCAGAGAGGGCCAGCTTCACAAGGTAGGAAACGCTGAGGAAAAAGAGAAAGGGACTTGAATTCAAGCGTTGGTTTCCATGGAGATTTCATAGGACCTGTGCATGCTTTAGTGCGGTCCTTGGGGAGAGTAGCATGTGTGGTGGTTAGGGAGTTGCACCCCGGAGCTCAACTGCCTGCTTTCAAATCCCAGCTCTGCCTCTTCTCAGCTGTGCAAACTTGGGCAAACTCCTTAACCTCTCTGGCCTTTGGGTTAACTCATGTTATAAAATTCTATCTACCTCTCACGGGGTTGTCATGAGGATTAAATCAGCTAATACCTAGAGGATGCTAGAATGATATCTTCGGCCATTTTCACTAGTTGCAAATAATAGAAATAGATCGCTGAATATTTCCAAATGATCATTTGCTTCTCCACTGGCATCATGACATCAGCTAAGAAGAAATAAGAGGCTACTTATAGAGGGAACAAAGTTAGTTTGCAGATTTCCTGGATTCTCAGAAAGTGACATCATGTCAGAGCTATGTCTAGTGTGTTGTCCATTCATCTAGCAAATATTTGATGGGTCCTGGCCTTCTGTGGAGGAGCAAAGGCAGACATGTTCCCACCTGTGTGGTGCTTAGACCAGGAAAGAACAGAATATCATCATAATAACCTCAATACAGGGCAATGGAGGTGGCAAGAGGGTAAGTACGGGATTCTGGCTGCTGACCAGGTGGAAGACTGTGTCTTTAACAGCCCCAGCCCCCCAGGTGCCCAGCACAGGCTAGACACATAGTAGGTGCTCAATAAACATTCAAGGAACTAATTCACACAGTGCTTATTGGGTGGGACTGTGTGTCTCATGTTGCCCTTTATCTCCTACTCTTCAGAGTAGGAACACATCTCCTTTATTTTTGCGACCCCAGCACCTAACGTCACGCCTAGCACATAGGGTAGGGGGCTATAAATATTTGTTGAATTGATATGAATGATTGATAAGCCTGATGTGTCTCTCCCCCTGTTCAACGGTGGAGGCCTTTCTTGCTTTAACCCAAAGAAGTGAGAAACTTGACAAGATGGGTAGCCAAGTTACTTTTAGGAGCTGAATCTTTTCATACCCATTAAAATTATATATGTAACTGGTTTTCTGCTCACAGCTGCCACGACCTCCTCTTTCTTATGAAAACTCTCTCTCTTTAGGGTTAGGGTCCCACCTGCCCTCCCCCATCTCTCTGAAAATTTCTCATTTTTTCCCTATCATCTCCCTCCTCCAGCTCCCAGCCTCAGTCCTAAGCCCAGCGGTCGCCATTGCGGCTGTCGGGCCACTAACACTATCAACCCCCTCCCTCCAAGAGCAGACCCACACCCTGGCCCCAGGAGCCGACACATGTTCCTCTGGCAACGCTGACTGGCCCAAGGAGTGGGCATGAGCCTCAAGCAGGGACAGTCAAAGTCCTTCCCTGGCATGACGGCTGCACCCTGGGGTGATGAAGCTGACAGGACGTGGCCCTGGGGCTGTTGGCAGCAACCAGGCCATACCACGTGGAGTCTCCCTGCAGAGACAAAGTGGAGGCCAGCTGAAATGGGAGATGGGAGAGAGAGCAGACAAGAATGAGAGAGAGACCCAATCTCTGGGACTTCCCTGGTGGTCCAGTCGTTGAGACACCAAGCTTCCAATGCAGAGGGCACGGGTTTGATCCCTGGTCAGGGAACTAGAATCCTGCATGCCATAGGCACGAGGCCAAAAGTAAATAAATAAATAAATAAATATGACCACATACATTAAAAAAAAAAGAGAGAGAGAGAGCGTGAGAGAAACCCAGCCTCAGAGGGCTCTGGTTTCTCTAGCCCTTGCACTGGGCTGTGAGCTTCCCAGACGCATAAACCCGTGCCTTCTCCTTTAACTGAGCTGGGCAGACTGGAGTGCTGCTGTTTGCAGAGGGATTTGCTGCCACCCTAACCCTCCTTGGGGGCCTTGTCCACTTTTACAGCTTTGACCAGACTTCTAAGCAAATGTCTCCCAATTTCTATCCTTAACCTCAGTCTCTCCACAAGCCTGTGTCCCGGTTCCAGCGTTCCGTGCAGGGCACTGTTCCTGGATGGCCACTGCCCCCCTCAACTTCAACTTGTGTAAGGCTCTTCGCTGCTGAGCTGCTGACCTTCTCCATGCTCTACCTTGAACTGTGGTGCCTCGTTTCTCTCCCCCGAGGCCTTCCTCCTCTCTCTTCTTCCTGCTGCCACCCACAATCAGGCGCTAAGTCCTGCAGCTTCCTCCTTCGCACTGTTTCCCACGGCTGCCCTTCTTTTCTATTCTTTGACCACCACGTGGGTTAGGGGCTTAGCTTCTTGACGTGGCCCCTAACTCAATTCTTCTGGCACCGCATGATCAGAGGAATAAGCTTCTTGAGGTTCTCTCTGCTGAATCAAGTCCAGGCTTCTTAGCGGAGCCCACAAAGCTGCCCGCCAGCCATCGTCCTAGCTTCTGGCCACACTCCTCACCTACAGGACCCCTGCGCCCCAAACCCATCGCACATAGCACTCTGCCCACGCAGGCCTCAGCCCTTGCTCACCCCTCCTCCGCCCTGCCATTCCTCTGCGGTCCAGCTCAGATATTGCTTTCCTCCAGGGAACCTTCTCTCTTCCCCCGGAAAAGTGAACTCTCTCCTCAAAGGTCCCAAATACATTTTAGGTCTTTAAACAAAGTTTTATGGCTATGGAGGAACTATTACGTACCAGGCCCCGGGGACCTGACTTAAGGATAACGCAGTCTCCGCAGGCACCGAGCCGTCAATGGACTAGCAAGAGATATGGCGACACATCCCGTTTCACTTATACCGCCTCCTCCTGTGGAAGCTTCCATATTAGTCTCACTCCCCTGATTAGCTTGAAAGACATTTTAGAGAAGGGACCCATAGTATAGTTCCTGGCACACGGCCCTACACATAGGAATTCCTCAATAAATACTAACCTATATAAAGCAGCGTCTAGGTTAAAAAATCCATAAAGGATAAGAGATGTAAAAGAACACTATTCTTTTTAAAAATTAATTTTATTGAAGTATAGTTGATTTACAATGTGTTAATTTCTGCACGCACACACTCTTTTTCATATTCTTTTCCATTATGGTTTATCATAGGATATTGAATATAGTTCCCTGTGCTACACAGGAGGACCTTGTTGTTTAACCATTCTAAATATGAGTTTGCATCTGCTAATCCCAAACTCCCAACCCAGCCCTCTCCTACCACCCCCACACCCCCGCCGGCAACCACAAGTCTGTTCTCTATGTCTATGAGTCTGTGTTTCACAGGTAGGTTCATTTGTGTCATATCTTAGATTTCACATATAAGTGATATCAGATGGTATTTGTCTTTCGCTTTCTGACTTACTTCATTTAGCATGATAATTTCTGGGTCCATCCATGTTGCTGCAAATAGCATTATTTCATTCTTTTTTTTTTTTTTTTTAACAAATACTATTCTTAAAATTAAGGTCCAGGCTTAAAACTGATCCTTTCAGTTTGGTCATTTTAACAGCTGTGTATAAAATTTACCAAATTCTGAAAACTACTGCCTTGGTACCACAAACACCCTCTAGAGTATATGTCCTGTTAACTCCCCTGACCACAGGGAATAGGAGTCGTTTCATGGTTTGTTTGTAGCTGATTTAGAACTGTGAGTTGCTACAATATAGTAACTTAAAGGGTGATAGTTTAGGACAGCAATTACAACTAGCCAAACATTATAAACATGCTTCCACTGTGGAAATAACTTGGCTTATTCAGGAATTACTTACAGGCTTGAAAGCTCTGTTTTCAAGAGTAATTGGTGTCATAGGACAGAGCATCATTCACTAAAGGCAGCACGTGAGTGATGGGCTAAAATTTTGGAGCATTTGTGACCTATGCTATTTTATAAAATGTCAGCAAATGAATTATCTAAAAAAGAATGAATCCTCCTATGCAAATGGTTTTAAACTGGTTATATCATTATTTTAAAAATTTTTCATCTGAGGTGGTTATTTCATTATTTTAAAAAATTTTTCATCTGAGGAATTCCACACCCAATTATCTTTTTCTATTAGACTTGCCTTTTAATAGGGTTGTCTTTCTATATTGGAATTCATTTTTTTCCATGTACAAAACTTTGAGAGTTCATCGATACATCCAACCTGTTAAAGTATATATACTTCAAGCCCACAGATAATTTTCTGAGTTAAAGACACCTGTTTGACGGACTGACCATGACATACCTAAAGGTTATTTATTTTAATTTGCATGGAACAAAATTTATTAATAAATAACATTGTTAAGATTGTTCATATCCAAACTAAAATGCTGGCAGAAAATCGTACAAATCATTACATAGGATGTAATGAATGTACATAGGAAGGATTCTTTTTGTTTTATATCCAAAGTCTAGCAGAGAACACAGCATCAGGCAAGATACTCACGCATTTATTGAATGAATAGATTTCTGTTCATCAAATTAGTGCATATGTCAGGGTAAGTCCAGGCCACTCAAGATGGCTGGTCTCTTGCTCTCGGTACATCCCCTACTTGACCAGTGCCTGCTTCACTCACATGACTATCCAGTCCTTACTTATAGGGCTTAATTTGTCCCTGGTAACTGATGAGACAACCTGATGTCAATTCCCTCTATAAATGGTAGCCTCCTTCTTCCCTAAGTAGTAAAGACTGCTGCCATTTCCTGCTCGCTGTCTGCTGCACATGGTGAGGTGTTGCTCCAGGACACTTTGGGTGAGATTCCCCCATCTATTAAACCATTAATGTCTCTGTCGCTGTCTCCAGGCTGGGCAACTGCAAGGCTTGCAGGCCTGTGGGGTTCAGCCCAACAGCCAGGTATAAGGAGATATAGAAATGGGGAATTAAGGGATGTTTTCATAACATGGTACCATATAAAAACTTTTAAATCATATGTGTTATATTACTAAGAACATATGTTAAAGGCTTTAATTTTAAATGACTTTTTCTTACTAAAACAATGTCCACAATTTACATTTATGATTTATTTATTTTGTCAACATTGTATGTAGATAATGTATGATGAATATTTACTGTTCATCAAAATGAAATTTGGCAGGAAGTCTGGTAAGTCTTAAGCTTATAAAGATAGTTGTGTGCTGAAAATAATAATCCAGTCTAAGATTTGAACTGGAAGCTTTTTCTCTAAAATTATACTTTTCAGAATACTGGCGCTATGGGATAACATTTGGCAAAGTTTCTTGTAAACTCTTCTAGGCAGCTAGTAGCAGTATTTTGAATGACCAGGACAATAGATTTCATTTTATGGACTCTCAACTATTTAATTTTGGTCTAAAGGTTAACTGTTAGACTAGTGTATAATTATTTTCACAAAATGCATAATCATGACTGTCAACTTTTCCATGACTAACTATACCCTGCCAGATGTTTTTTAGGTTCTGCTAAGTCACATTTTTTTTCCCACCGGACTCTGTGTTCCCACACTTATTCCCTCTGGTCTTTTTTCATACTTTGCCTTTTACCTGCATTTTGGGTAAATGGTTTTATTGCTCTTTTTACTATTTCATATGAATATAATAGTTTCTTATAAATTACTCTCAATTTCACCTTCTCTCATAAAGCTTAACCTGTCCCTTTCCTTGGGAGAGATACATTTTGTGCAATTTATTCTGAAAAGTTATTAAGCCTTTTTCTAAGCAAGGAAAGCTAGCAACAGCTCATCAGATGACTGAAAATCTGCTGAATCACTCTAATATCGAGTCTTTCAGGAAAATGCTAACCATTTCCCAAACTTTGACATTTGTTTTCTGCTCTTCAGCCACTTCTCCTGATTAGATTTTCTGGCTGTAGCAAGGATCATTAATCATTAGACAGCTGGGGCTCACTGTCAAGTGAGACCTTGTAACACATGGTGGATTTGTATTTTCTTACCAAGTTGAGCTTTTAGGGAACATTCGCTGCTGGCCACTAGCAGAAGAATTTCGATGACAAATTTCATCTCTTGAATGCCAGTGAAAATATCTGGCTGCATTGCATGGTTTCAAAGTGTTTATTGATTCAAAATGTATTAAAGCCTACCAGGTGCTTGTAATTGTGTGAGAAATGTGAAGAAAAAAAACCCAGTTCTTATTCCCCGAAGGAGCTCTAGTGGGAAAGACAGACGACAAACACACAGTTGAAATCAAGTAAAGTATTCAATGAGGTCAAGTCTGTGAAACAGGTGGGGAGTGCTATAAAAGTACAGAGGAAGTGCTGCAACATTGCCCCAGTCACCTTCAGACTCTTCACCAACCACATTTCATCACTGGTTATGCAAAGGCAATGCAACCCTGCTACATGACTCCATGCATGCATGTTTGAAGGAGAAACCATCAGAATATTTCTGCGGGAGAACAGTGAGGTCTCCAAACTGCAAATATTTTCTACACCAATTGCAGAGCATTGTTGAGCACCTACGGTTGAATAAACTAATTAAAGTGAGCTTGGGTTTACGACCTAATCTTACTTCCATGCATTGGGAGAAGAAAGCATGGTCGTGCAAAGAAACCTCCTGGGGTCAGAAAACCAGATGTGTATTGTGAGATTAGGCAAGCGGTGTTCACTCAGGCCAGCTGAGCACAGGATCGTCATCTGTGAAGGCATGTCTGTCGGATCCCCCCAGTCATGTGACATTCTAAGATCTAATCATAAGGGGATTGGTCAGGCCAGCCTGATTATCATTATAGTTTAGGACCATTTCAAACATCTGAATCTCCAAGGTGTATCATATAGGAGGAAACTCTGGTAACTGCTGAGCTCCACTTTATTGAAGGGGGTAAAAAAAACTGTTTTAATAATCAATCTGTTTCTGTGCAAAAAATTATCAATAGTGAAATTTTAACCGTGCAGAGCAGCACTAGAAAGCATGTGGCCACAGTCTGATCAACAAGGAAAAGAACTTTACCATGAAATGTTACTTACCATAGCCAGTTTTCTTCCTCTTCTTGAAAGTGGTAATTCTTTTTTAGCATTTTTCAAATCTTTTATTTTTTTTTTTACCTTTGATAATTGACTTTATTTGTGGAGTTTTTTGTATACACAAAAACTTTAATTTTCGCATATTCAAATATGCCTTCACATTCTTGCATAGCTTTGGGGTTTGCAGTTTTAATTAAAAAGGTATTACTAACTCCTATATTGTACATGTGTTTTAGATTTGTCTACATTTAACTCTTTTTTTGAATTTATTTATTTATTTTTAACATCTTTATTGGAATATAATTGCTTTACGATGGTGTGTTTGTTTCTGCTGTATAAGAAAGTGAATCAGCTATACATATACATTTATCCCCATTTCTCCTCCCTCTTGCGTCTCCCTCCCACCCTCCCTATCCCACCTCTCTAGGTGGACACAAAGCACCAAACTGATCTCCCTGTGCTATGCGGCCGCTTCCCACTAGCTATCTATTTTACATTTGGTAGTGTATATATGTCCATGCCACTCTCTCACTTCGTCCCAGCTTACCCTTCCCCCTCCCCGTGTCCTCAAGTCCATTCTCTAGTCTGCGTCTTTATTCCTGTCCTGCCCCTAGGTTCTTCAGAACCATGTTTAACTTTTTTTTAGATTCCATATATATGTGTTAGCATACGGTATTTGTTTTTCTCTTTCTGACTTACTTCACTCCGTATGACAGTCTCTAGGTCCACCCACCTCACTGCAAATAACTCAATTTCGTTTCTTTTTATGGCTGAGTAATATTCCATTGTATATATGTGTCACATCTTCTTTATCCATTCATCTGTCGATGGACACTCAGGTTGCTTCCATGTCCTGGCTATTGTGCATTTTTCAAATCTTAAAGAATGTCATTCTATATTCACTCAAAAACCTATGCTAACACCCGACAGATTCTTCTCTTTCCTGCCTGATAACTGTAGTGAATATGCAAAATAAATATTCTTCTACTTTGTTGACATTTATGGCACCTTTGGTATCACAATATAATGTTAAACATATTTTTCTTATCAAACTGCTGATCTTGACAATTTAAACAATGCTGATTGTTTAAAGCCCTTTATGATTTCAGGACAGTCAGTGGCTCCAAATACAATCAGTTACTCTGCGGACAGAGCAACACCTCCTCGGGTCTTGTAAGGCACTTGATTGAAGTGTAACATTTTCCCCCAGCTACCTTCAACTCCAGAGCACAAAGAATCACAACCCATGTGGGGCTAAAGATCTGTTAGGAAAAATGACTCAGGCCAGAGACTGCAAAAAGGAGGATTGCATGGCTTAGTTTTGCAAATATAAATTTTGTTTTAGAGTTGGAGGAGAACTCAAAGAGGAAACCAGCAAGTGCAGCTTTCAGCCTCCAGGAAGGAAGGACTACAAGAGCTAAACCTGGATGTGCTATTTCAGTTCAAGGAAAGGGGGAAAGTTTAATTTTGCAAAGCTTCATTTCTTTTAAAATAAGTGTAATGCTATGGCTCAGCAGGCTATATGGAAACGTGTATAGAGTGTGCACTAAAATGCAAGGCTAATTTCCCTAGAAGAAAACTGGGAGAGAAAGAGAGAGAAAACAGACTCCACTCTCCTGAAAACTCTCCAGTCTGTCGAGGAGGCAACTACAGAGTACAGTAAAAAATGACGGCAATACTTTGACAAGAACGCCTACAGAGCCGCTCAGTAGAATAAGAGTTAACATTCTCCTGCCTGACAACCTTACAGCAAAGCCCAGAAGAGGAAGCCAGAAAATTCAGAAAAACCAAAAGTCTGACTATATTTTTAAATTTCATTTTTGGTTTCTTTATACTTGAGCAGAACTCAGTCCCGCAAACATCTTCTTCAACGGCGGCAGATGTCACCTTGGAATTCTCCCAGAGGCAAAGTGCTAGATTTGGGGCAGTTCTTCCTCGGTCACTAACCCGAGGTGGGCTGGGTTGTGCCTGAGCTGACTGAACTTCGGACCCGTAGAAACACCTGCATTGGCACCATCTCATAGGATGCTCCCCGGGCGAGCCAGGTATCATTGCCTTCGGGGCGAAAGCCGAAATCGCAGCTAGGAGAGGGCTCTGCTCCTCATCACGCTGTTACTTGGCCGCAGATTCCAAGGCTCAGCCTGACGCGCGCAAAGCGCCCGGGAAATGCCCTGGGGGCCGGAGAGGAGCCCGGAGCCAGTACTTTCTATTAAACTCGGTAAGTACTGCGCTCCCGCTGGCGGGGACACTGCATCGCCAAGTGGAAGGGAGGGTTCCCTCTCCTCCACCTCGAACTCCTTCCAACCTCCACCTTTTCCTTCCCAACAGACCTGCCGCCCATTCAGGCGGGACATCTGGGTCGGTGGCCTGAGGGCCAGAGCTGGGAGTCAGGGGGTCTGGGCGGCTGGGACCCTGGTTCCCCTCAGCACCTGGAGCCGCCAGTGGCCGAAGGACACTCGCGCTTGACGGCCGATTGAATCACGGGTGAATCAGCCCCTGCAGGGTTTCGGAGTTTCCTACTGGGAGGAGGCGGGGCCGGGGTGTGGATTCGCCGGGAGCAGCCCAGGGAGGCTGCTGGAGCCTGGCTGGGGGCGGGGAGTCGGGAGGAGAGGCGGGGTCGGTCGTAGGGCCTGCTGAGGCGTGGGCGTGCGAGGGGCTCTTTAAAGCGCGCCGGGCACGGGCTCCCACACACTCGGGGTTCCTCGCGCCGCTCCTGCTCCATTCCGCAGCCCCAGGCGCCTCCAGTCCAACCTCCGCAGCCTCCCCGCCTCCCCAGCCTCCGGGGCGCAAGGAATCCTCCCGACCTCGCCGTCAGCTCGTGAACATGGCGACCCCCACCGGGCCCCGGGTACCCTGCTACGAGGCCGCCGTCGCTCGGGCGC